>NC_080377.1:7457629-7760532 GCF_014773155.1 Arachis stenosperma | reverse complement strand
GACTTAAATTTTTTTTGGTGATACTATTAAAAAGTAAATATTTAAACTTATGTTATTGTCGAATTTTCGTATGAACAGATGATAAAAACTTGTTCTTGAATATCTTTCTACAAAATTTTTCGTATAATAGAAAATTAAAAATTTCTCGAGACCAAATAAATTTATGTGGTAAAAAAAGTTTTTTGTGTTCCGTGCATTTGTACGGGCCAAACGCTAGTACAAGAAAAGAGAAGTAGATCGGGATATAATTATTTATGCGTTTTTTTTTTATCAATTTAAATTTTAGTAAAAATAATATTATAATATGATATTAAAATTTTTATGACTTAATCGTTTAAAATTTGACTTTTGTTATATTCCAAAAAAAAAATTAGTATAGGACCAATAAAAAATATTTATGAAAAAAAAATTTACACAAATTCAAATAAAAAAAATTCTTGTTCGTGTCTTTTAAGTGACAAATTAAATTTAAATAATTAATATACTATCATTTCAATATATAATATTTATGTAACGTATATATATATATATATATATATGCTCACTCTAAATTCATGTTCTCACTCAGCGTAGAGAACGCTCAACAACCAAATTTTTAAAAGAGAAATGCTATTTATTTTTTAAATTTTTAATTTTTAGTTAGCTTTTTAATTTAAATAATATTATTTAATTAATTTAATATCTATTTTTATAAAAAATTATTTATTTTTTAGAAAAGTTATTTATTTTTTAATTTATCTTTTTTCTAAAAACAGAATAATGAAAATTTTTTAAAAGATACCTAATTACACTGTTTTTAAAGTATATAAACAAACAAGTGCACTATTTTCTCTAGTTCTAGATAAAAATCGGTCAAAATAACACCTCTTTTATCTATTAACTTACCTATCCTAATTAGAAACCACATATATTTAAATTAGTTACTGAATTTGCAGATAAAAGATTTCTTACAATTTTTTTTCTCTCATTTTCATTTCATCACAATTTGAATAAGCTTTTCAACAATTCAAACAACCAATAAGAAAAAATGTCTACTATTACATTACTAGAAACTTTTGAGCAATTTTGTATGTACACTAAAAAAAATTGATTTACTATGTTATCTAAAAGTTTGGTGTTTGATTATAAAAAAATTAAATAATTATTTAATTTAAAAGTATAAAAATTAATCAATTTTAAATATTTAAATTTTGGTTTAAAGAGTAAGTTCGATAAAAATTCGACATAAAGTAAAATGCATCAAAAAATTGTTCTGAAGAAAATTAAAAGATAAATTATCTTTAATTTTATGATATATTACATTGAAAAAATTGGTTTTTACGGTGATTTCTTCAAGTAATTAAAATAGTTGTATAATTGTCATTATATATATATATATATATATATAGAGGTGAATTCTACTCAACTCCCTTTAAAATAACATGTAAGTTACCCTTCATAATGTGTCACACTTTAATTGAATATTATCTTAATCATAGTTGGGTTATTTTTTAATTTATGGTTTGAGATGGGTATAATAGATATAATTTCTTAAAATATTAAAACTTCACTCCGGTTAATTGAAGCATATCTTCACTCATCCATTCTTTTTTCATCATGTAACTTCGATCATTCCAAACACCGCTGTCGTGGTGTGATAAGAAGCAGCGCCGCCGACATTGTTGCGATCTCCTGCCCTCTCACGCAATCTCTCTTAAATGCATCATTCCTTAACGACGTTGTTGAATTTACATTGCCCGTTCTTTTTCGTGATCGTTATCTCCTGTCGTCTCATTCTATCCCTCTTTTTGCCGTTGATCACTTTTTACCAACACAATTAATGGTTAGTTTAGTTATTAATTTTTTTTATTAAAAAACATATTTTTATTTAATTACATGATGAAATATATATTCATAAATAAAATATAATATAATAAAATAAATTTATTTAGAATACTTAAAAGTATAATTAAAATCATGAACATATAAATATAATAATAAATTTGTACTCTAAATAAGTAAACATTTTTTTTATCATACATAAATTATTTAAAAATAAATAAATTATTAAAATTAATAATACAAATTTAAAATGATAAAATCCAATTTTCTTACCGTATTCTTTATATAGTATTTTTATTCTTTTAATTTTTAATTTATTAGTACTTTATTATTTAATTAATGATTAAAAAAATTATTTTTATGAGAAATTATTTTTTGTATTATCTTAGAGAAAAGACCAATATAATCGTTTAAAAAATGTAAAAATGATATTTTAAATAAAAATTATTTAATATTAAAATTTTTAAATACAAAAATAAATTGTATAAATATTTAAGAGATAGATATAAAATACGTGCCTAAAATAAACAAAACAGATAAAATGGGAGTACTCACAAAAAATAAAAAATTATTTTTATCTATTTTATTTATTTTAGACATACTCACGAAAAATAAAGAATTATTTTTATCTGTTTTATTTATTTTAGACATGTATTTCATATTTATATCTTAAATATCTATACAATTTACTTTTGTATTTCAAATTTTTAATATTAACTATTTTTTATTTAAAATGTACGTTATTTTTTAAACTGTTATACTGGTCTTTTTTTTAAAATAATACAAAAAATAATTTCTCATGAAAATAATTTATTTAATTATTAATTAAATAATAAAGTACTAATAAATTAAAAATTAAAAGAATAAAATACTATAAAAATATTTGTAAGAAAGTCAAATTTTATCATTTTAAACTTGTGTTATTAATTTTAACAATTTATTTATTTTTTTAAATAATTTATGTATGATAAAAGATATGTTTACTTATTTAGAGTACAAATTTTATTATTATATTTGTATATTCTTGATTTTAATTATATTTTTAAGTACTTTAAATAGATTTATTTTATTATATTATATTTTAAATAAAGATATATTTTTTAATGATAAAATTTTTTTTAAAGAGGAATTGAGTGAGAGGATAGGAGATGACGTCTGCGCTGGTTATGTTAGGAAGGACGGCAAAGTTATGGACGAAGAAAATTCAACGACGTCGTTAAGGATGATGCCTGAAGAAAGAGAAATAGTGTGATAGAGCAGTAGATGATGACTGTCGGTTCTTGTCACAAACGTCAACATGCTTGGAAGAATTCGAAACTACGTGGTAAAGAAAGAATGGAAGAATTGGAAATGTGCTTCAACGGGAATAGAATTTTTGATATTTTAAGAAATTATACAATTACCCATATTAAATAGTAATTATAAAATAATCCAACTATGATTAAGATAACGACCAATTAAAACACATCATGAATGATAATTTACATATTATTTTAAAAGAGGTTGGATAGAATTTACCATATATATATATATATATATATATATATATATATATATATATATAAAAGAACAACATTTTCAAAAAACATCATAATCTTAAGCCCTATTTGAGATATTACAAAGATTTTTACGAAATTATTGTAATTTTTATCGTTAAAATGACGAGTTTTTACTAACAGTAATTTAATCATTTGAAATAAATATTTAACATCTACTTTTATCAAGTAAAAAAAATAACAGTTTTTTATCGTTTAAAGTGATAATTAAAACTGTCATTTTTACTTTATTAAAATAATGTTTCATGCTGTTTAAAATAATTAATTTATTTTTATTCAATTAAAATAATAATTTTTATTCATTTAAAATAGAAATTTATGCTGTTTAAAATGATAGTTAAAATCATTTTTTTATCAGGTTAAAATTATATATAGTTTTTACTCGTTTAAAAGAGTGGTTAAAATTTCTTATCTCATTTGCATATCGAATTGCCAAATACAAGGTTCTAAAGCACTAATACTAAAATTTAGTAAAAAAATAAGTCATTTATATAATAAAAGTATCAATATAAAATACACATAAAAATATCTAAAATAATAATATATTTAATTTAAATAAATATATGATGATTAATTTGATAAAAAAAAATTTATATAAATAATATTTTTGAAAAAATGATTTACATAACAATTTATATAGAGATACTCTTTTAATTTATTATTCAAAATTTTATTCACCCCAATAATAATTTATTTGATTGATTTAAAAATGTTTAATATCTCATTTCTTTTATACTATTATTCATTAATTATATATACATATATAAAAATTTTTAGTGTCAAAATTAAAAATTTTTTTGTGCTATGGCTAAAAAATTTCGATATTATTTTTCTGTATAAATTCTATATAATTCAAAACTCTCGATCCTCCTCTTTTTTTTCATTGTCTTCTTTTTGTTTTTCTTTTTCATCTTCTACTTTTTGTTCACTTACTCATAATTCTTTTTGTTTCACCTGTTAATAATAAGAATAAAAATAAAAAAATACTACAACAACTAAAAAGAAAAGAAAAAAAAATGTAACAATAACAGTAACAACAAAAGAACATTAATAAAAAAAATGTGCAAAAATAAAAGTGATTCACACGTATATTATGTAAATAATTTTTATTAAATTTGAACCAATTTAATTAAACTTAGTTAATAAAATTTTTAAAAATATATAACAGAACCTTCTTTTTTAAGATATATATTAGTTAAACTCTTAATATAAATACTCTTAATACATAACCAACTAAATAACCCTCCTAAGTCACTTTCCTCACGCGGAAACTAAATATTAAGTTCGAGAATGAATAGTTGAAGTATTAAAAGTCTACATATAATATTATTATGATTAAAATTATGGGGGAAATTCAGGTGCAAGTCGACTTCATATGAAGTTGATATTTAAAAGTCGTTAGATAATTTAACTGATTTGACTAAATTTTTATTTAATAGCTCTCAAATATCAACTTCAAATCGACTTCACTTGAGTTTTCACTTAAAATTATTTAATCTCAAATTCAAATATATAAACCCCCTAACACCACTCACTCAAAATATCACAAGATCACTTCGGAAGGGAAAAAAACACCATGGAGCACCTCCGTCGCGACGTACAGAACCAAGACTGGTCAGAACTCATCAACAACAATGAAGGAGCCATGACGGCTCCCACAGACCTTAGCGTTGCGACCTATCGAATCTGGAACAACGGCAAACGCTTCCGCGCCCAATACACCATCATCATGGCCGGGATGGTGGCAGTGTACCTCGTCATGAACCATTTCATGCTCTCCATCCTGCTGGCCTTACTCGCCGGCGCATGGCACCACGTCCTCCAGTTGCAGCCAGGGCAGCAAGTTCAACTGATTGGGCGCGCGTTCATCCGCGCCGAGTCTCTCACGTGGCTTTGCCCCATTATCATCGCCGTGATTGTGCTGAACAACTTGTTAGCAGTATTCGGTGCTGTGGTGGTGGCTGTGTTGGTGGTTTGTGTTCACGGTGCTATTCTGGATCCGGGTGCTGCACCAAATAGGAGGCCATGAACTTGCATGGTGTACCTTTTCTATGAGATGCTATAAGTTATTAGAATATATACTTAAACCAAAATATTTTAATAACAAAAATAAATTAGGCAAAAACAATGAGAATTTATTTTATTTAATATTTTATTAATTATTATAACAATTAATAAGTATTAAATAAGATAAATTTTGGTTATTTTTTTGTCTTTCTAATATCATTGATATTAAATATATAGGTTCCTAAAAAATTTTATGTCGAATATTTTTATTCCTAAAAATTTTTATTATATTAAAATTTTTAAATTTTATAAAAATAAAACATAAATTTTTATTTTAATTAAATTAGTTATTTTTATTTGAATAAATAAATTTCTAAAAATATAACCAAAAGATCTATATATTTTATTTTTATAAAGTTTAAAAATTTTAATATAGTAAAATTTTTTTTGGATGAAAATGTTTGATATAAAATTTTTTAAAGACCTATCTAAATATATGAAAATTCATACGCAATCAACTTCACATGAAATTAATAGTTAAGAATTATTAAATAATTTAATTAATTTGACTAAATATTTATCTAATAATTTTTAATTATTAATTTTACGTAAAAGTTAATGCATAAAAATGCATGAGTATTCACGTATGCAGGAACCGGAGCCGCTCACTGTTGACATAATGTAACATGTATGATAAAGCCCAAGCCCATTGGATATAAAAGGAAGCCACTTAATAAAAGAGAGGAACAAGGCCTAGACCATGTTGTAAAAACCAAATCTAAAAATTAAAAAGACTAAGATACACCAAAACACAAATAATAAAATATATATAGAGTAATGAAAGTCGAAAATTGGTTAGTTAATTGATTAGTAAAGGATGTCTTCAAATTTTAAGATAAACCGGGTTCAATATAAATTATTAATAGAAGAAGTCTTGAAAATTAACACTACACGGTCAACATTACAATCAATATTCAATACAAAAAAGAATTTAAAATTCTAAAAACAAAAATATCTAAAATTTAATTAAAAAAATTCAAAATTTATATTTAACAAAAATTCATCTTTAATAAATTTTCTATTGAACTTTTTTTTTGGTCTTGGCCCAATGCCATACAAACTAGAAAACCCAGGTCAGGTCGAAAAAATAGAACCCTACCTTAATCCTCTAACACCTGCATCCTCTCTTTGTCTTTCTCACTTTCAATCTCATGGCATCCGACAGCTGCGCAGCCATCACCACCGCCTGTTCACCGTCAATCTCGGAGGCTGCACTGACACCCTTCCACCCCGCCCCTATGCCTCAAAACATCGGTTCTTCTCTGTCCTACTCTATTTCTGTTACCGTTACAACCGACTTCCTCCGACGCCGTCTGTCATGTCCGCACCTGAAGCTGCCGTCCACCGCATCCCCGCCGATACTCTTTGTCGCCAGCACAGTTTCCGTTGGCTCCTCGTCTACGTCGAGTTTCTCTTTTCCTGCTTGGCTGCCTTGTCCGGGTATGTTGGTGATGTTTACATTGTCGTTTCTCCTCTCCAGCGATGCCACACGAGCACTGTTGATGATTGAGAGGGGGTGTACAGTTCCCGAATTTGGCATCAGGTCTCTCCGCCGCAGTGATTTCGCGAAATTCATATTCACTTGCCTCTGAAATTTGGAATTCACTGTGTTTTGAGCCTCGCCCAATAAATGGATTCGATTGGAACATCTCTTCTAGTTAATAGCCTCCCTCCTCAGTTGCTCTGCTATCTCTCGTGGGGGCTTCCATTTCCAGTTTTCTTCCAATTGACCTGCCAGGGAACATTTTGCCACTCCATCTGCAATTTTATTTCCCTATCTAGGAACCCATGTGAAGCCACAATTGGAAAGACTCTTGGCCAGGAAAAGAATATCTCGAAGAATCGGTTCCACCTCTGCTATATAAGTTTTTGATTTCACTGCTTGCACGAGAGGTAAATTATCCGACTCTATTAGGATTTGCTCCAAATTAAAATTTGTAGCTAAAATCAGCACCCTTCTCATTGCTTCTGCTTCTGCAACTAGGGTGGAGTGAGTTATGATTCTCATTGATTCTCCTGTTAACAGCTGCCCTGAGTTATCCCGAATTACAACTGCAGTTGCTCCCTCCACTGTCGCTTTTCTATACGCAGCATCTACGTTGGCTTTCAGCCAGTTTTCCGGTGGAGGTCTCCAAGTAATGTTCCTTCTGCTTATACTCTTGTTCTAGTTTTGTTCGAGCTGCTCTTTTTTTTTTTTTTGCATTGCTTTCCTGATTTCTGAATCTAGGATTTTAGCTCTGATAATGGTAGCACTAGGATTGGGAATAGTATTTTGAAATATAGTATGGTTTCTCGTTTTTCAAATCTCCCGACTTAGCACTCCGATTCTTCCAATTAGATCATCTGTCTCTTCCTTCTCTTGTCCTCTAATTTTTTTGCACATTTCAAGCAACCATTTTGCAAATGACTTGACTATCTCAAGTGTTGGTAAACACAGACTCTGTGCCCAAACCACGCTGCTCTGGTCCACGGACATAAGAGAATTGCGTGTTCCACGGTCTCTATTTCTTCCCTGTAGATTCGACAGATAGGAGTATTAGTTATTTTATTTTTAAATCGGTTATTATATACTGGTATTATATTATGTGCAGCTTTCCATAAAAACATTCTTATCTTCAACGGAATGTGCATTCCCCATATATCTTTCCAAAGATTCGTCATATTTGTGCTTGTTGAAGGCGCCACTTCCTCACTATCTTGTCTTTCCTTCTTTGCCACATGATATCCTGTTTTAATAGTGTAGCCTCCATCCCATCTGAATGGCCATATTAATCTGTCTTCGCTCCTTAGTAAATTTATGGGCGTTTGTAGAATTTTGTTGCTAATGTCCTTAGGAAATAAGTCTGTTATCTTTTCTTATTTCCACCCTTCTCCCTCAATGATTAACTCGTTTACTCTGTCCACTGAATGATTTCTGCTCATAAGGATCTTACCCATATCCATAACCCAGTTGTCTTCCCATACCTTTACTTTTGAGCCCTTTCCAATACTCCATCTCCCATTCCTTCTCAAGAAATCCTTGCCCTGAATAAGACTCCTCCAAGCCCATGATGCCTCACTTCTAACATTTGCATCCCAAAAATAACTATTCTCAAAATATATAGCTTTTAAGATTTTTACCCATATTGCATTTGGATTCTCAACCATTCTCCATGCTTGCTTGGCCAGATAGACTAGATTCTGATACTGTAAGTCCTTGAAACCTAAACTGCCATCCTTTTTATTTTTGCATATCTTGCTCCAACTCTTCCAGTGTATCCCCTTCTCTCTTTCGAGATTGGCCCACCAAAATCTAGCAATTTTTTATCCTATTCTTTGGCAAAAGCTTTTGGACAGCAAGATAATCCTCATAGCATAGCTGGGTATGGCTTGAATTACTGCTTTAATCAAGGTTTCTTTCCCTGCCTGATTAAGCAGTCGTTCTTTCCACCCTTCAATTTTGTTGTCTATCCTTTCTTCTAGCCATGCCAATGCTTTGTTCTTTGATCTTTTCCAATGTGCCAGTAATCCCAAATATTTTTCCAATTTTCCCAAGATTACAAGCCCATTATCTCTTCTATGTTTACCCTTGTTTGAATTGGTACCTGTTGTCCAAACACTATGCCCGATTTTTCTAAATTTATCTTTTGTCCCGATGCATTCGTATATCTATTTAGAATTAAGATGATTTGATATAAATCCTCTTCTTTGGCTTCTGCAAAGAGAATGTAATTGTCTGCAAATAGAAGATGGGTGATGACTGGTGCCGTTGGGGCAAGTTTGACGCCTGAAATACGTCCTTCCCTCTGTGCTTCCTCCATGAGTGCTGTGAAAACCTCTGCTGCCATTATGAAAAGGTATGGAGATAATGGATCATCTTTCCTCAAACCTCTTTGAGGCTTTATCCTTTTAGAGAGTTTACCATTTATTTTAAATTTATAACTTGCACTTTTGACACACTCCATAACTAATTGTATCCAGCACTGTTCGAAACCAAAAGCACACAAAACATTTTCCAAAAAATCCCACTCTAACCTATCATAAGCCTTGTTCATGTCCAATTTTACAGCTAAGTTTTGAGAACCAAACCTACCCTTTTTGTTTAAGTTGTGGAAGGCCTCCTAAATGATAACAACATTGTCTTGTATGAGTCTTCCTCCCACGAAAGCGCTTTGGGTAGGAGAGATTAATCTATCCAAAAACTTTTTTAATCGGAGGACAATAATTTTTGTCACAATCTTGTAAATGTAATTACAGGAACTAATGGGTCTTAGTTGGTTTAGGCGTTCCGACTGTTTAACTTTGGGGTTCAGGACCACCGTAGTTTCTCCCATGTCCTCTGGTATTCTCCTACTAGCAAAAACTTTCTTAATCACATCACAGACCTCTCTGCTTATGATATTCCAATACTTTTGAAAGAATAAACCGTTTAGACCATCTGGGCCAGGCACTTTCAGGCTTCCCATGCTAAAAGCTGCATCCCTTATTTCCTTATCCGACACTTCCTTGAGAAGCTCCCTGTTCATTTACGTTGTGACCTTTTCAGGATAATTCAGGTACATTCCTCCACATTGCTCCTAGTGGTTGTAGCAAATAGATTAGTGAAATGTCTCTCCACCAGTTCCATGATGTCCTTGCTCTCTGTGAACCAATTATCCTATGCGTCCTTCAATCTCTCAATCTTGTTCAAATTTCTCTTTTGAATTGTTGTTGCATGAAAAAAGGAGGTATTTTTGTCCCCAAAACTCAACCATTTTAATCTTGCTCTTTGGCCCAAGTACTTTTCTTCTTTTTTCCATAACTGTGATATTTTTACCTTTAAATCCTTGATCTTTTCTTGCTGTTGTTCTGAAAATTCCAGATTCTGTAGTTTTGAGATTTTTTTTTTCAGTTGGTTAATTCTCTTGTCTACTCTAGAAAAGGTTCTTCTACTCCATAATTTTTCTTGTAGTTTTTTCCATTTATTACTGTCTTCCCATGCTTCTCCCATCTCTGCTTAATGATATTCTCACAATCTTCATGATCCTCCCAGTATGCCTCAAACTTGAAATGTCGCTCAAATTTCTCTCTCGGTTCTAGCCTTAAACCAAAGGGCAATGATTAGATCCTATTGTCGGGAGGGCTGTGAGGGTCGCATTTTGATATAATCTCCTTCACTCCCAGTTGACAAGAGTCCTGTCTATCCTCTCTCTTGTAACAATGCCATTCTTAGGATTGCTAAACCATATGAAATTTTTTTCTTTGAGATCAATATCCATCAATCTATTGCCATTCACAAAGTTGCTAAATTCTTCCACCTGCTCTCTTGGCTTTGGATGCAGGCCCACATTTTCTTCTTGATTCAAAATATCATTAAAATTCCTAATGAACAGCTGTGGTTTATTTTTATTCTGATTTTGAGCTATCAAATCCCTCTATTGCTTCCTTTTTTGCCTAAATTTAGGTCTCCATACACAAAACAACAATCCCATTTATTTCCTTTCCTATCTATAATATAATTCTTAATAAAATTATCACACCAAGAGTAAATATCAAGATTCATATTTTTATTCCATAAAAGACTTAGACCTCTGGACAAGGTCTGGGATTCTACACAAAAGGATTTCTCAAAATGGAGCTCTCTCTTTAACTTTCTGATTTTGCATTTCTTAGCTCTTGTTTCCATGAGGAAAACTATGGCCGGCTTGATCTTTTTGCAAAGATCTTTTAATTTGGAAACTGTCGTGGTTGCCACCACGCCCCGACAGTTCCAACTTACTATACTCATGGCTGGGGTTGGGGCATGTATGGGCCCGCCTCCTCAGCCATTGTGCTACTAAAAATAGTTTGCATTTTTCTCACAACCCTGTCTCTCTCTGTTACCTCTTCTTTCATGGTCTTCTTGGTCTCGGTGTTGTTTTGAAGTAAATCTTCTTCTTCTTCATCTCCTGCAGCTTTTATCATCAGAGTGTCCTGCTCAGCCCTCTTTCTTTTGATATTCAATTTGCTTATGACCTCCATTGTTAGTCTCTTTTCTCATTTATCATACACAGTATGTGTCTCCATTCTCCCACTTTTATCTTTATCCTCCTCTTCAGGTAGCTTCACAAAATATGTGCCTCCCCCTACTGCTCTCTGTATAATTAAATTCTTTTCTTTTGTCATACCATCCTTCTCTTTCCCCTTTTCCCAAAGTGCCCAAATTTTCTTGCTGTCCTCTTTATTAAATTTTAAAGACTTGCCTTTGTTTTGTTGTTCCATTTCTCGTGCTGCATTTGCTGTATTTTTAGCATCAAAACTGGCCTTAAGAATCTCCCCTATTATTTTTGGGCTCGATTCATCTTCTGTTTTGTTGTATTGCCTTTTACACTCCTCTTTTTCCCTGCCCCTTCTTGTGTCTTGTTGGTCCACTTCCATGAGACTTGTCTGGTCTATATTGTTTGGGCTTCCTATTTCTTAGTTAATGCTATCCTCTTCTCCAATGACGGATCCCGAAAATTTTATCAGTGGGGTAAAATATATATAGTATAATAATAATAATTTTTATAATTATACTATAGTATTATAAAATATGAATATTCCTCAAATTATTTAACTAAAAAGTTAAAATAATAAAATAATAATTTAAATAATAAAAAATTTAAAATTTCATTCTTCTGAGTTTCATATTTTAAAAAGATTGAATAATATTTTATTGTCAATACAATCAAATGTCTCTCTTTCTATGTATGTCACTAAACAATCATTTAAAAGTTTATCTCGCATACGGTTGCGAAGCCGACTCTTTATGATGTTCATAGCAGAAAAAGTTCTTTCAACTGATGCAGTTGCTATAGGAAAAACTAAAGCTAACTTCAAAAGAAGAAACACTAATGCATAAATAATATTTTTTCGAGTCTCAACCAATTTCTGAGAAAGAAGCACCAATCCTATTTAAGTTTGAGAATTGATCATCAAAATGCACATCTAGTATGAAGTTCTCAAATTGACTATCAAGTGCAAAAAGTTGAGTAGAAAAAAATTCTAATGGATAGAATTGAGCTAACCGAATTAACTTCTCCTTATCAAATGCAAAAAATGAGTGTGTTGGATTCAGACAAGCTATACAAAGAAGTAATTCAGTATTCACCTCTGTAAAACGATTGTTGAGTTCTTGAAGTTGTCTATCAACTACGTGATAGAATATCTCAACTTAAAAATGATGTAAATTTGAGATCTTTTGAGCTTTGCATCTTGATCTTCCTTGTGACACAAATATATCATCCATTTTTGGAATAGTAATATTATATTTGTCACAAAACAATGAGACTTCGTCAAGTAAAAGAGACAAACAATCATCTCTTATAGTTTGCAACCGTTTCTTAGACACTTTAACCAATGCCATAGCATTTACAATGTCTTGATCGTTCCTTTGTAATGCTTGAGATAATTCATTAGTATTCCCAAGATATTTTTCATCAAGTGCAAGTTAAAAATGAATTCAAAGAATTGAATGACATTCAATAAATGACATGCTTCATCTCTTTGTTCCATCTTCCTCAACATATTCAAGAACATTGACCACGGAAGAAAATAAAGAAATTAATTTAAGTATAGTTCCGTAGTGTGAACCCCATCTAGTATCTTTAGCTCTTTTCAAAGCTATTTCTGGATTCAAACCACATCCACTAGCAATTTCTCCACTTTGTAATGCTTCAATTGTCTTAGTCATCTGACTATTACAAAGCATATTTCTTCGTTTACACGAAACTCCAGCAACATTGCACAAATTGGTTAACAAATTAAAAAGCAAAGCAATTTCAACTTTTTTTTTTGCAACAGTTATAAGAGCTAATTGAAGTTGGTGAGCAAAGCAATGTACATAGAAAGCATAAGAGTTTTCTTTCAATATCAAAGTTTTCAAACCATTAAATTCTCCTTGCATATTACTTGCACCATCATATCCTTGGCCACGTACTCTTGATAAACATAAATTATATGTTTGTAATAATGACTCCAATGTTAATTTCAGAGATAAAGCATTAGTATTAGAAACATGAACAAGACCAAGAAAATGCTCCTTAACTTGCCCTTCTTTATTCACATACCTTAAACAAACTGACATTTGCTCCTTAATAGAAATGTCGCGGGCTTCATCAACCAAAATAGTAAACAATTCATCCCCAAGATCATTAACAATAACTTTTGTCGTTTCACTTGCAGCAGCTCTTACAATATCTTTTTGAATTGAGGGAGCTCTTAGTTTAAGATTCCCACGAGCATTTTTGAAAGCACGATCAATCTCTTCATTATGTTGCGCAAGAAAGTTTAGAAGTTCCAAAAAATTTCCTTGATTAACAAAATCATCTGTCTCATCATTACCACGAAAGGCCAATCCTTGTCGCAAAAGAAATCTAATACAATCAATTGTGGCTGTCAAGTGAATTTGATAATTCTTTTTAGCTTGCTCAGATTGTTTTTCAATAGCAGCACTAATGCGATGTTTTGGTTTCATAAGTGCTTCATATTTTTTCCAAGCTTGATTATGAGCACTATCATAAATCCCAACATGAGTTTGTAATCTTTCCTTTTTTTCCAATTTGAAAAGCCATTGGTTACAAAAGCATCGCCACCTTCAATCTTAGGTTTTATAAGATAACAACAAAGACAAAAAACATCATCTTTTGATATACTATACTCTAACCAATTGCCATAATCATCAAACCAATTAGGATTAAATCTTCGAAAAGAAGAATCACAAGCAGTTTGCAGAAAATCATGAGTCCTTGGTTGATAAGGACCATTTTGTAAATATGCACATCTAACTTTGTCTCTGTCATTCGGATGATAACTTGAAATCTTTGGTTGTTGTCTTGGATCTGCTATGAGACTCTCTACTTCAAATTCTAAAAATCTCCTCTTGTTAGAAGAGGTCGATGAATTGTTTTGGGATCTAATCTCCAATGATAAAGTTCTTTTAAAATATTTCTCCATTACTAATAGAATAAAATTATAAACCTAAATTAATTCACAATTCTATACAAATTGAGAAGTTCGGTATAAAATTATAAATACAAAATTGATCAATTAATAAAATTAATGAAACCTATATTAGAACTCCATCAGAACACAATTACATCAAAACTCCATTAGAATTCCATCATACACAATTACATCAGTCATCAGAACACAATTGTTAATTAACAAAGTAACAAACAATTACATTAGAACTCCATCAGAACACAATTACATCAGAATAAATTCAATCACATCAGAATAAATTAATGAACTATATCAAATTGAATGAATTAATAAACTATATCAAATTAATAACAATGAAGCAAATGAGAATAAAAACTGAATGAAGCAACTAAGTGAACTAACTATATGAATTATGAACTACGTGCTAACTATTGAATATTATTCAATCACATAAAAATATAACACTCCAATAGAACTTGAATCTCAATGAACATAATGGATTTGCTTAGTTTAGTTGCTCATAATTTTTTGTTTTAACTTAATAAGAAAACCAACACAATACCACCTAAGAGGCTAAGACCTAACCAATGCCATGTTCCACAAACCATTCCTTTATTCTGATTCTCCATTCGGCCATTCCCCACCCCAAAGCTTATTTATTTATAATATACATATGCTATAATTAATTAGTTACAGGGTAGACTTGAGAATTGTTTGGTATTTACCACTCTTGATAGGTTGATTTGGGTTCCCAATTATGTACCAAGACTCCAAGAGGCAAGAGTCTAAGACTGAACTCCAGAAGAGGAACGTAGGTACGCAGCAGCAGAACTGCACAAATCATAAGCAGTACCCAACAGCAGAACCAGCGGCACCCAAGACCCAGGCACGGAGGCACCTAGCGGCAGAACCAGCGGCACCCACCAGCAGAACCAGCGACACCCTGAACTACTGAAGACAAAACCAGATCCAGACATCGAAGGAATGGAAAGACAAAACCAGAAGAAGAAGAAGAAGAACTCACCAGACGCTGAAGGAACGCAGCGGAAGAAGCAGACATGGGCACACAGTGATGTAAGGAGAAACCGACGGAGGCACGGAGCCAACGCGGGAGAAAGGCTGAAAGGGACAGCGATAGAAAAACTGGCGGAGTGTGCGAGTGGTGGCAGACGGCAGTAACTCTGGAGGGCTGGAGTTTGGAAGCGGAGGTTGGAGGCTGGAGCAGAGGAACAAAATTAAAAATGGGGAGAAGGAGAAGGGTTAGCCGGTTAGGGATTTGGAGAGTGGGGAGTGGGGGTCAAAATTAATTGGATGGTGAGGAAAAATTAGACATTTCACTAAGAACTACTAATTAATTTTTTTCAAATTCACTGGGGCAGTTGCCTCCACTAGCTGCTGAGTAAATCTGTCCCTGCTCTTCTCCTTGTTGTTTTTTCGTCCAGTTCACAGCTTCTATTCCCTCTTCTATTGGGCTTGGCCCATTAATTTTTCTTCCTCTTCTGGCCCTGATCTCATTTAAATCAGTTATAATTTTCTCTAGTATCTTCTCAGTTCTTTTATTATAATTTTTCGGATTTTTTGCCATCCCCAGCTGACGAGGGATTTCCTCCACCTGCTCTATAGCCCTGATTTTCTTTTGCCATAACTGCTCCTGATTTTCTGCTGCTACTTTCTTTCCTTTTTTCTTCATCCCCTCTTTTAGATTTCTACCTACTCCGTTGGCTGCAGATTCATGTAGCTATTCCACTCTCTCATGGTTGTTTTGGATGTCACGCGCCTCCATTTCTTCATCTTCTTCGTGTGATTTGCTTTGCTTCCATCTTCTTCCCTTTCCTGTATTCAGTGATTTGACTTGGTCTACACCTAACTCAGGAGTATATCTGGGTACCTCTAAATTTCACGAAGCCATTACCATCTTTTTGTTGCATTCTTTTTCGATGTATCCTATGACCCTTCATACAGTAACTATCTTAAAGGCGCTCATATTTAAACTGAACCCAGACATTAGGGAGGTTCTCCCTTACCATATAGAAACCTGTGGGTAATAGCTTGAGAATATCCACGGCTATCCTCACCCTTAGGAAAGTTCTCATGAGCACATGGTTCCTCATCAGGTCTTCCACATCTATAATAATCCCCCATCATGTCTCCAATGATCCTACCGGTTTCGTTGTTCATGTTCTCCAAGGATAGCCCATGTATCTGAATCCAAAATTCTATATATTAGTGGCTGGCTTCTGATATTGATTCATGCTGTGACCATAGTTAGAGATTTAGAAGCTGGCTTTTTATGCTCCACGGTCCCCCTTTTAAAATTTGCCGACCTCTCCACATATTCTTGAAGTTTATCAGTATTTTGTCGTGTCCCACTTCAGAAATGGAAACTCCTCTTAGGTTCCTCCAAATTATTAGAATGGCATTTTTGTCTGCTGCTAAAAGAGATTTCTTTGTTTGATATGATTTATGCAACTAAATTGATGCTATCTACTTTCTATTTCTTTTGGCTCTTTGGTTTAATAGTGGTTGTTTTTTCTTCTATCGGTTCCTTCTAAAGTTGGGTATGCTTTGTGACATTTTGTGGAAATTTATGCATTGGCACTGGTGGATGTGTGTGGTTGTTGGCTTATGGTCAACGAAATAAACTGGTTTGGAAAAAAGAAAGGAAAGTGTGATCAAAGATGTTGGGTTGTAAAGTGGAGGTGAAAAATGGTTAAAGTTTTATATGATTTTTAATATAACTGTGTTTATGGTTGTTCCCCGTTGAAGCTTCTCCCTATTGGAGTAACCCTGTAGTGGTACTCTCCTGTAGAGAGAAAAGGTTTTGAACTTTGTTTTTCTAAGTTATATTATTTTATTTCAAAAGGATAACTAAAATCAACTATGAACCCAGGACATTATAAAAAGGGTATTCTGAAAAGGCTAAAATAGACAAAATCATAACAAAACATTAGATAAGAAAAATAATAAAAAAATAACTGGAACTAAAGTCTAAAACTCAAAGAAGCGGGAATCAAGAGAACCATGGGCTTCTGGCTATGGCGGAAACAAGAAACATTAGAGGCTACAACGAAGTTGCTCGACGACTGGGGAGGTATCGGCGGTACTCTTCTTCCGCTTGCATAGCCCAAATCAGAATTTTCTTGCGGGTTCACTTTTCCTTGTTGAAGATAGCTTCATTTCTGGCGAGCCAGGACTGCCATAGGAGGTATGTCATTTGGTACTTCAAATCTGGTAGTTCTCCCTCTTTTTTAGTTCTTCTATCACTTGATTCTACCAATTTCATACTTCCAGAGTTGAATTTCGACACTAGCCAACAGTGACAGATTCCAAGCTGCTACTGTTTCTGGGCATTATACCACAGCGTGAATTGGGGATTCTGGTACTGTCGAGCATCTGGGGCGATTAGGGCTGATTTGGGGTAGTCTTCTGTGTAATTTTTTCATTACTGCGAAAAGGGGTATGATCTCCAACCCATGAATTATCTCTGATTTTAACTCCACCTTGAATAGTGATATTCCATTTTATACCTTTCTCTAATATCTTCCGTCCTTCTAGTAAACTCTGTCACGCTTATGAAGGTCTGAATCCTGCCTTAACTTCCATAAAAGATGTATATCGAAAGTATTTATGCTTGAAAATCTTGTAAAACAAAGAGTAAAGCTTGCTAAGTAGTCTTCATCCCTACTTTGCCAACATGGTCAGATTGAAAGTTTTGAGATCTTTAAATCCCAATTCTCCTTTCGCGTAGTCTATGTTTAATATACTCCAGCTGATCCACTGCATCCTTTTTTTTTTCTTTTTGACCCGCCAAAATTGCATCATCGAAATGTAATTCATCCAAGAGAGAATCTGGTAATTTAAAACAATTGAGAGTGATACTGAAATGACTGAGTCTACCGCCTTGATCAGCACTTCTCTGTCACTGGTAGAGAGAAATAAGCATTTTCAGTGTGCTAATTTTTTTGCTACCTTAGCTTTAATAAAACCAAAGGTCTCTTTCTTAGATCTATTAATAATCGAGGGTAGGCCTAGGTACTTGTCCTGAGCTTTAGCATTCAGTACACCTAGAACAGTACACAACTCTTTCCTTATATGCTGCTCAATATTCTTGCTGAAGAAAACAACGGATTTTGTGAAATTAATCACTTGTTCACTCATGTTCCCGTACTGATGGAGTATCTACAATAAGTTGAGATAATTTTTTTGGTTTGCTTTGCAAAAAAAGAGGGAATCTTCAGCAAATAGCAGATAGTTGATGGATGAGCATCTGATATTCAATTAAGTCCCTAAAAAAAATCTATTTTGTATGTTTTGTGGAGTAGGTGGGATAATCCTTTTGCATAGAAAAGGAAAGGATATGGTGAGAGGGAATTTCCTTGTCGGAGACTCCTACTTAGTTTAAAGAAATCAGTTGGTGAGCCGTTCACAATAGCAGAATAGGTAATAGTTGACACACATGCTTTCATCCATCCAATCTATTTAGAACAAAAACCCAGCTTTTACATCATAAATCGGACAAAAGACCATTTCACCCTGTCATACGTTTTGCTCATGTCTATCTTTAATGCTAAATCTTCTTCCCCCATGTCTTTATTTTTCAAAAAGTGCATGCATTCATGAGCTATCAGGATATTATCACTAATCAACCTTCTTCTGATAAACGGGCTTTGATTATTGCTAATTAGTAGGTTCATAAGAGGTTGTAGTCTGTGCACCAGTATTTTTGATATGATCTTATAGAAGGTAATGCAGAGACTAATAGACCGAATTCGTTGCATTGTAGTAACATTTGGTACTTTTGGAGTCAAACATATTTGTGTATAATTAAAACTCTTTAAGATGTTGCCACCTCCAAAAGAACTTTTTGCTACTCTATACACAACCATTTTGATAATCTCCCAATAAAACTGGAAAAACTTGACCGTGAAACTATACTCTCCTGAGGCTGTCTCGGCATTAATGGAAAAAACTGCCCACTTTATTTCTTCTTCGAAGACTGGTTTGGTAAGCCACTAAACCCTCTGTTCATGTCTGAGCTGATATTGAACTAGTTTGTTATAAATTTATAATATTAATTTTCTAGCGTTACTTTTGTGAATGAGAGTCACCTTAATGAGTGATATCTGATATGTAAATATTCCTCCCTCCTCAACTGGCGGATTCACTCTAAGCCATCGCTATCAATGATGAGTGTGATGAGGTTACGGAGGGCTTAGCAGAGGAGAGATTAGTGATAAGGGAGTAAAAGTGGCTAGGATTCAATGGAGTTGAGATGGAATCAGCAAATAAAGTGAGGAATTTACCATTTTGGACATTTCACAGATCATGAATATTTTGGACTTCTCATAATTCTGTTAAGAAGTTAATGAATGTCATCCTCATAGTAAAATTGAAACCACAATGAGACATCACATTATTCAATATCCAAGATATAATCGAATCCAATCAAGCTTAACAGATAATATTGAAACAAATCTAAAATATTAAGGTATTTTCAATAATTTACCCAATTAGGTTATTAGTAAATAAACGGAAAATAAAGTAAAACGGAAAACCTATCTAGCCCTACAAAAATTTAATTACCCTAACTAGGTTAAAAGAGAATTTGGATATACCTCGATAAAGACAGAAACCAACTTGCTATTAAAGTAGCATCCAATAGAAGATAACAGAAAAGGCTCAAATTATGATGATTTTATAAAAGAAAAAGTCATGAATGCAATCCATAAAGCAATCATTAACCAAATCAATGTCGTATTGCGATTGTAGTTTACACAAACACGTTCAGAAAAGGGGAAAAAAAAATTATACTCAAACTTGATCAAGCTTCCATTCTTCCTCCTTGTGACGATCTTTCTTGTCCTTTACCTTTAACTCATCCCTATATAGTTAACCAACTTCGTTTATGGATATTCCTCCTCTTAACTAGAACATAAAAGAATAGAACATTTCTCATGCCTTTCAGCTTTTGACCCAAAATAAAAAAGATTATAGTCACAGTCATGTCTGAACATTTTAAATTGATCCAAGAAAACTAAAACACTGAATTGTGGTCAAGCATGTTCCTACTTGGCTACTTGTATATCAGTTAAAGGAAATGGCAAATTAGAACACAAAATGTTTACTAGGTTGTCTATGGAGATCGGTGATGATAGAGAAATTCGGTTTTGGGAGGATATATGGCTGTGTGGCGGCTCTCTGAAAAATCAATATTCTAGGCTCTTTTCGGTTTCAACCCAAATAGGATCCGTTATAGGAGATTGTGGGTTTTGGGATGGGATAGAGTGGAGATGGAACTTCCAATGGAGGCGAGAACTATTCCAATTAGAGTTGGATCTAGTGAACTAGATGCATGATACTTTGAGAGTGATAAAATCTTGCTTATGACAGAAATGATAGAGTTGTATGGAAATTTGATAAACAAGGTTTATTTTCTACTAACTCCTTTGTGCAGGTGCTGCAGGCAGAAATAATTCCGAAGGACATAGCGAATTACAACTTTACTAGGACAATTTGGAAAGGCCTAGTTCCACCAAGAATTGAGCTATTTGTCTAGTTTGCTTTGACTGGAAAAGTCAATACGAAAGAGAGACTAAATCGGTTAGGGATGGTGAACCAGGAAGATGTTGCATGTGTGTTATGTAGTAAAGGAGTTGAAGATGGTCACCACTTGTTTATTGATTGTGAATTTTCTTGACAGGTTTGATGTGCATGGTTATCTTTTGTTGGTAGGCAATGGTCGTGCTCGGGGATGCTAAAGGAACATTTTCAAAGTTGGACCGAGTTACCAACTCGAAAGGAGGAGCGAAAAAGATAAATGGTGTGTTTCTGTACAATTATCTGGAACATTTGGTTGGAAAGGAATAGAAAGATCTTTCAGAATAAAAAAAAGGAGTTAAGGACGTTATCCATTGATCCTTTATGAACTACAAGGAGTGGCTAAGTATAGATCTTTTCTGTTGTTGATGGCAATAGCGAAGATGACAGCGGGATATCTTATAGTGTGATTGCTTTGGTTGCTTTCTTTTTTAACGTTGATACTTTATGTTTGTTGTCATGCTCCACTTGTTGTATTGAGCTATTCCTTTCAAAAATAAAAAGAACACAAATTTAACAACAGCTGTGTTTTTTTCAACTCATGATTGTAGCAACTTCATATTTCATAATATAATCTTTATGAGAAATATAATGTATATACAATAATTTCTGAGCAAAAAAGCCAACAATGGTATATTAGTATACATGTATGATGAGGTCACAAGTACTCTAGGAGTCTAGGACTGCAATTTGTGACATCCAAAACTTTGTATATCTAATTACACTACCAGATTCATACATACATAAAAAGGTCACTCCCTCTATTTAAACTGGACTTGCTCATAGCCATATCTTAAAGCGATGTGAAACTTCTAATACGCTGTTTTCTCCCTGAAACAAATCGTTAAGCCGATCTCCAATGTCATCCACCCCATACTTTACATACTTGTCAACGTACTTGCCGAGTTCCGGAACATTATGGAACCTTCCAATGAAGCTTCCATAGGCAGGCAACAAGATCTTCTCCAGTGCAATTCTGATTTCCTCCCTAAGCTGCTCATCAAACACAACCCAATGAGATTGAACCCTACAAATCTCCTCAAAGTGCAAGTTGAACATCTTCAGCTTCTCCTTCATAGCCTTTACCTCAACAACGACACTAGACCCTGCTGCCATTGTCACCTCACTTGTCTCAACCTTCAAGAACCCCACCACCTTGCTCCATGAACTCCTCTGGTAGCTCACATGAAATCTCCGAATTTTCGCAGTGTGCTTTCGGATCCAATCATCACCTAAAACGGAACCCAATTCGCTGGTTTTCGCCTTCTGAACGATGTACCTCAAATTATTCATCATGAAAACAGAGCACAATGCAAGGTCCTTGTAGATTTTGGACTTGGCTTCCAAATTGCTCTCTAACAAGTCCATTATCCCACACAATTGAACACAAAAATGAGAATCAGATTGATGCTTATTATCATCAACCATAGTGATGAAATCCTTCAATGGAAGAAAATCGCCTTGGAAAACTAGTTCCAAGGTTCGCCGTGACTGGGACGCGGCCACAAGGTAATTCACTACATATTTAGTGATAGGGTGAAGCCCACCGCCGTGAACTGCCGCCTTTGCCGGATCTTGGCGAATCAGGTTTTCCAATTCCACAAAAATTTCCTTGATCGCTTCCCCCAATCGCTTCCAAACTTCAATTGCTTCCGTCTCACATTGTGAATCAGAGAAGAGCGATGCGAATTCAGGAATTAGTTCACGCATTGTGTCGAACACGTGGAGGATTCGAAACAACTGATCCGGCGAGCGGCTGTGACTCGCGACGGCGTCGGCAAACCTCAGCAGTTGTGTCACAGGTTCGCGGCAGACCTCACCGAACGCGATATCGGCGGCGGAACCGCCGGAGAATACGCGATCGCACAGCCGGCGCTCGCTGGGGAAAAGGATCCTGAGTGAGACGTTGGAGGCGTTGATCCAACGCTCGATCTCGTCTTCAAGAACCTGCCATGGCATCTCCTGAATCTCCGAAGCGCAAAGATTCCGAAACCCTAACCTCGAGAAGCTCTCTTCTAAGAACTCCCTCCGGCAACCACCGTACACGCGCGCGCACGAGTCGCCGAACCCCGCCGCCACCATGCGCGTCGCTATCTCCCGGAGATCGATCACCGTACCCGCTGGCAACACATCAATTACCACATCGTCCTCAGAAACCCGTTCCGCCGCTGGAATTCGATGATCCTGAACGCCGTTGCCGCAACTCTCATCGTCTCCTTCAAATTCGCCTCCGTCATCCGAGTCAAACGACGTATTCCGAATTGACTCATCCATGAGTGAGCGGAACTCGTCTTCTGCTAGGACCATAGCCCGACGGAGCATCTCGTCAGCACGTGAGAGGCACGCGCCTACGGTCTCATCCGCGGCGAGAGGCTTCCATCTGTTGACGGTGGCGGTGAGCTCGTCGACCGAAGCGAGGAATGCGGCGGTGTTGACGGAAAAGATTGCCTGGCTGTTGTCGTTGTTGTTGCGTGAGGACACGTGGCGCGAGATGCGTTCATCGAGTGAGTTGAGGGTCTGTTCCAGTGCGGCGCAGCCCAGTGGATCAGAAAGCTTCTCCTTGGAGAATCGAGCATCGAAGTTTGAGAATATTTTGAGTATGTCTTCTGCAACGGTTCGATTGTCGTTCCCCAGCGTCTTCGCTATGTGGCGCGCCACAGCAAGTAACTTCTCTTCCCCGCTGTCAGCCATTTTAGTGTCTGGAATAAAGCTTGCTATGTAGATATTTATCTTGGTTATAGCTTTGCAACGCTAACACAAAAATAATAATAAAAATAGAAATAGTAATAACAATAATAATAATACATTAAATGCTAGTCAAATAACTAATATGAGAAAATGGAGAAGGATAATTAATACCATGCAAGAGAAGATAAGAATGTAGAATAAGGGTGGCGTCGTCTTTGAAACGGGGGGCCAGTTTGAAATGACGGAAATGCCCCCAAGAAAACGCGGTTTCTGGTGGAAAAAGAGGGTAGAGTGAGGGGAAGTGCATGGAGTCAAGTGTGTGTGTATATGGTAGTTAGAAGGGACGAGAAGCGAACGTGAAAAGCGCTTTTTCTTTTATCTCCAAGATGTCGTTTTGTATGGGTGATTGGCAGCTTTCCTTTTCAAGGTCATTTTTTTATGGTGTCATGGAATTGTGGGAAACTTCATATTGTGGTTCTGTCTTTGTTTGAATGTGGATCTAATTGATTTTCCGTGTATTGAGTATTGACATTTGACACTCAACTTGTTTGGTACACTTAGAATATTGCAAACAAATTGGCGGCGACAATAATATTTGATTTCATTTCATGCAGCTTTTTAGTTTCTAAGTTTTCTTAATACAAAATTATACTCGGCCCAATCTAATTCTAATTCTTCACGAGCACATACAGAAACAAAAGTGGCATAAGCATGCACTAGCTAGCAAGTTAGAGAGGGTTATACTGCTAGTTATTTTATTAGCATGGTTTGGTTTATGATATATACACTAAAAAATCACCAGTTGTTAGAATGACAAGACCTACGTAGGTGGAAGTAGTATTACGTTAGAAATTAAATCATCTTGTCTTGTAATCTTGTTGATAAATAATCTTGTGCGCGTGGTTGCATCAGTAGAGAAAATCAATAAAGAAAAAACATGCTGTCAAGTAGTACTAAATTATAGTCGAGTAAATATCGCGGTGAGTATTGTTAAATGGTACTAATTAATGTGTACTTGACATAGAATATTACAGACATTTGGCATATATATCTCTTTGATATTAACGAATTTATAAATGTGTCCTGATATAGTGATACTATTATATGTGGAGTAAACACACACGCAGCAGCTTAAAATGGATTGCTCGAGTAAATTTAATATAATGAGACACTCAATATAGTGGTTTAATTATTAATAATACTCAAGTGCATGTCCAAGATTGTGAATTATAGTATGCCTATAATACGGTGATTGCGATAATTATATAAATATTATTAAAATTAATATTTTTTATATTTTAGTAATATTTTTTTAAGTAATATTTTTTAAAAAATATTATTTAACAATAAAAAATATTATTTTAATTTTAATAATATTTTTAAAATATTATAATCTCTTTTTTTATCAAAGGTAAAGTCATTTATTCACTAGAAATAAATTTACGATCTATATTTGGACACCAATTAAAGAATAGTATTAGAAATATTCTACTAAAAAATAATTAAACTTACAATAAGAAGAGTAAAGGTCTCAAGATTTTTCGTGGCATCTTGGACAAATAAGTACTATTGTTTAAAATTTTTATCTCAATTTCTATTTCACAAGTAAATCCTCATGCATAACTTTTCATAGATAATTTTTAATCTTTGGTTAACATCTGAGTTTTTAAATGACTGTCCATAATTATTTTTTTCTGCAATTTTCTAAAAGAAAATCTATTGGATGGTGAAAAAATTGAAAAGTCACACCATAACCAGAAATTACTGTAAATGTCCCAAATTTTTCTTTCATCCAATTATTATATCTTCTTCTTGGTGAATTGTTGAATTTAAAATAGCATTTGTAATTACTAAATTGAATGCCTCACGAATTAGTATCTGGTTCCATGTTCTATCTGGTAACATCAAATCTGAGATCCATTCTAGTCTTTGACCTTCTGAGTTATTAGGATTAAGAGTAATTGTTTAAAAATATCTTAACCATAGGTCCTGTTGAATCCTAATCATACTGCCTTTGCTAATTCGCCATAGAATTTTTTTTTTCTAGCACTTTTCAACCCTCCAAAACACTTCGCCAAATTCAAGATGGGTTGTTCCCGGCCTCCGCATTTAAAAAATTTTGAGAATTTAAAATATTTACTTTTGTACACCTTATAAATTAGAGAGTGTGACTTACTTATCAGTCTCCACCCTTTACTTCGCTAACATTGTAAAGTTAAAGACTTTAAGATCTTTGAAGTTAAGACCCCTTGAGATTTAGGTCTACAAAAAATTCTCCATCCTATCTAGTGCATCCTTCTTTCCGAGCCTCGTTGTCCCACCAATATTAGAACATGAGCTTTTGAATTTCATCAACCAACGTCTCTGGCAGTTTAAAACAACTTAGATTATAGATTGAAACTGCTGTTGTCACTGCCTTTATTAGTACTTTTCGGCCGCTTGAGGATAGCAAGGCCCTCTTCCAATATTGCAGTTTATGTGTCACTTTATCCTTGATATACGAAAATGTAGCTCTCTTAGATCTCTGAATAACCACTGGTAGCCTAAGATACTTGTTCTGGTTGCTAATGTGAGAAATATGTAAGATGTGAAATATATGATCACGAATGTCCACAGGAGTATTTTTGCTGAAAAATACTGAGGATTTATCCAGATTCACTGCTTGACCGCTAATATCTTCATAAACCTATAGGATCCGAATCAGATTTTGACACCCTTCCTTTGTAGTTTTGCGGAATAAAATTGAGTCATCTGCAAAAAATATATGGCTGACTTTAGGACACTTTTGATTAAGTCTCAAACCTGTAATCTTCAGTCTATGTTCTCCTCTGTGGAGTAGATGAGACAATCCCTCTGTGCAAAATAAAAATGGATAGGGAAAAAGAGGATCGTCTTGATGCAACTCTCTACATGGCTTAAAAAAATCATGAGGCCGGCCATTCACAGTAACAGAATATAAAACTATCGTCACCAATTCCTGAATCCATTCCATCCATCTCCTGCAAAAACCCAACTTCCTCATAATCTCTCAAACGAAGCTCCACTCCACCTTGTCATACGTCTTACTCGTGTCTAGTTTCAGAGCTAATTTATAATTACCGTATCTCTTATTCTTTCAAAAATGCATCAATTTATGAGCAATTAAAATGTTATCACTAATTAACTGCCCTTTAATAAAAGTACTATGTATGTCACTTATGAGTCTATTCATCACAAATTGAAGCATATGCACCATAATCTTTGATAAGACTTTATAAAAAACACTACTCAAGCTTATAGGTCGGCTCTATTTCATAGATTTTGCATTCGGATCCTTCGAAATAAGATAAATATAAATGTGATTAAAGGATTTTAGGATTTTACCTCCCGAGAAAAAATTTCTAATTGCCTAAAAAACATCTTCTTTAATCGTTTTCCAGAAAAATTGAAAAAATTTAGCAGTGAATCCATTTTCTTTTGGGGCCGAAAAAATATTTATAGAAAAAACAGCAATTTTCACTTTTTTTTTTTTTTTCTGTGATCGGTCTAGTTAGTGCATGGTTGGTAGCAACATCGATTTTTTTTTTTGGATACCCTCAATTTTAGTTATTGGGTCTCTTAGATTACTTGATGTAAAGAGCTCTTCAAAGTATCATTGGCCGGTTGATGCAATGCCTTCAGTGCTGGTGGCTTCTCTTGTGCATCTTCTAACTCTTGTACCTTATTTCTTCTACTTCGATCTAATGTGAAATTTGGAGTAAAAAAATTTTGTATTGCGGTCTCTCCATTTCAGCCACTGGACTCGAGATTTTTTCTTCCCATATCGTTCTTCTAATTCAGCCTTCCACACCCTGATAGCTGTTCCATTAGCTTGATCGCCCTTAATTGCCTCCCTTAACATTTTTTTTTCTAATTTGTTGAATTTTCTTTTTGGAATTAGAAGAAGAATTTTACTGCCACTCTATTATACAATGTCTAATTGTCTTAAGCTTTTTAGCTAATTTAAACATAGATGAATCTCTCATGTCTAGCGCCTAATTATGTTTAATTAATTCTACCACCTCTTTATTCTCACACTATCTCTCTTAAAATCGAAATCTCCTCTTTGTTCTCCTCAATTCTCTAACCGAATCAATAAAAAGTGGCTTGTGATCTGAATCCATATCATCTAGGTGTTTAATATAGCCATTTGAAAATTTTGTCCTCCATCGCATTGACACCAATACTCTATCCGGTCTTTTTTTGATAAAATTGCCATCAAATTACCTATTCGACGATATCATAATCTCCTTAGTCACTATAATATAATTATATTAAAATGACCCATATAACATATGTGACTTGAGAGGTCACTCAGAAGTTCTGAATTGGTGGCTTGAGGCAGAAGTAATGCCTAACACCGTTTGAAAGATTGCACATGAATATGTAAACTAAAAATTAAACAAAAAAAATATAGGGTTATATATAGGTTTTGCTCAGGTAGGTGTTATATCTGTAGAGTTGTTAATATACCAACCTAAGCCTAACTGAATGTAAAAGAGATTTTGATTATATATTGATTTTTGTATGAGACCCAATATATTTTCTTTATCAATATATCATAGGTTCATCAATGTCTTTCCCTATACGATATGGCATGCCTTTTAATCTGTGTAGATGCATTATCTCTTCAAAAGTTTAATTTTTCAGGAGTTGACGAATTGATATAATATTGCAAAAATGTTTTCGTTATTGCTTTTGACGTACGGAAATCGTGTAACAAACTAAAGCATTTTTGTGGTGCTCAAGAAATAAAATAGAAGAATCATACGCGTGCAAACTTCATTAATGATCAAACTATACAAAATTATTGATATCTAACTGTTGTATATAATCATTAATCCTTGAATTTGCAGGAATTCGATTTTCTTCCAATTAATAATTCTTGTATTGCACCCTCTAGGTTGGAGTAGAAAAATTCAATCATGTATAGAGAGTAGAGACTATAAACTTGGACAACCAAACTTCAAACTTCGAAGGCCCTTGCAATTTACAATGATGTTCTAATAAAATGAAATAAAAATTCTTTCGATGAAGTTTTATGATTAAATAATGAGAATTTGATATGCTATACTTTTTTCCCTTATGAATTGAGAATGGTTGAAATGGAATTTCAAATATATTAAAATAACTAAACCAATTGGTTTTTCAAATAATGAATAAAACAGTTGATATTGATTAATTGTGTGTTTTTTTTTTTTTTTGAATAAAAGGGAGCTCAACACAATAGGGTGGAGTAATTAGCATAGCTACAACATTAACAAAAAACAAGATAATATATAACCCTTAGACACTTTGGCATGATCATCAACAACCAAAGGGCTCACCACCATTCCATTTTTCGTAGTACGTAACCGATCTGTTTATAATGTCTACCAACCGTGAGCTCTAATTTCGGAAGAGTCTGTCATTCTTTTCTAGCCAAATTGTCCAGATAACAGCAAAGAACCCAATGAACCACCTCTTTCTATCTATCTTCCTTCCTGTAAAGTTCATCCAGCTTTCAAAGTGTTCCTTTAGTATACCTGGAAAGCTCCACCTCTGTTCAAAGGCCATCAACCAAACACACCACACCTGCCATGTGATCTTGCAACAAAAAAACAGATGATAAGCAATTTTCACAGGCTTACAACATAGAATACACGTATTGTTATGGTGGTCAATAACCCGTAGTCTGCACAATCGATCCTTCGTATTCACCCTTCCGACCAACACAAACCAAGAAAACACAAACCAAGAAAGGAGTTCAACCCTCGGGGGGACGAATCCTTTCCAAACAGCACTAGTGAAGTTATAAAAATCAAATTTAACTAACAATAAAATCATGCCAGATGCATGCAATGTTGCTTAATTAAAGATTATGTGATCATTTATATTTGAGTCTCGGACAATTCAACTTGTTCGGTTGCTTGTGTATCAAATGGATCGTGTGTGCTAAATGCTCAGGAATGATGGAAAAACTGAATTCGGATCACCTTCATGCGTCTGGATCTTCAGAACCAGTGTGTAGAGGAGAAGGTCGAAGCTCGAGGTCCTCCTGAGTTGACAATGTGGAGTGAAGAGGGGGATGCCACCTACAAAGGGACTCTAACATTCTAGTTAGTGTCCGTCAAAAGCGGTAGTTAGGGTAAAGGATAAGTGACGTCCCTCTGGGAAAGAGTAGGGCCCTCTCCTTATATAGTCTGCGCTAGGGCAGGTCCCACAGGAATAGACCCACCTTCCAAGAAGCTTCCTTCCCAGCTATCAAATACCTCGCGAGAGGGGTGGCGACATTCGGGCCGCCTCTCGGTTCGAGTCGTATGAGGTCAGCGGGTCGGCCGGTATGTCAGGTTTGGACAATGGGCCTGTTAGACTGGGCCGGAACACAACTCATAGTCTCATACTCAACCAATCAACCTAACAACATCTTTTTAATGGATTGTGCTGCTTTTAGAGTCAGAGTTAGGATAAAATTTAGAGAAAAGTCAGTTTAATCCTTTAATATAAAAAGACTAAAATTAAAATTTTAAGAGGGCTAAACCAAAGTTTAACCATAATGTATATAAAAAAGTTAAAGTTTAGAGGAAATTATTGTTTCTCTTTATGTATGAGTAGTTCTGTCTTTTACTGCTTTTTTACAATTTGACCCAACTATAAATAGATCTTATCTTCTCTTTCACATTTTGACCAAACTACAATAAATCTTATCCTCTTTCGTCAGATCAAAATGAGTCGGATTGACCATGTACAATCTCATGACCTGGTATCCGATCTGATTTGGGAAGTAAGTTAAAAGTTCCTCCATTGCTTTTGTATTTTTTTTCATTCACTTCATATTTAATTTATTAAAATTCTTATTAATTTGAGTACTAAATTTTTTCATAGATACTTCTATTAGCATCCAAGAGAAAATATCGAAGATAATCCAAAAAGTTTAAACCTCACATCTAAATTAAAAAATACTATCTTAATTTTAAGTAACACCTTAAAACAATAACCATATAGCAATTCTTTGATACATCTTATAATTTTTTTTTATTGTGTCTTTTTTTGTTGCAATACACGTAAAATTTATAAAAAAGTATAAAAAATTAAGTGTCTAATCAGCCAAGAATTAAACAACTCAATTAATTATAATTATTAATAACTTCAAATTTTTTAAATTCAAAATTTAAATAATTAAAAACGTATTAAGTAAACCTAATTAAAAACTATAAAAATCTTCCCCTTCTCTCCCACATTAACCTATACACCTCCAACAACAACACATATAAACTCCTCTCCTTCACCATCAGGCCCTTTCCGCCCCTGTCCTCACCCAATACGACTTCAAGAAACTCGCCGCCGACAAGGCCGTCGAGTACATCAAGTCCGGCATGGTTCTCGGCCTCGGCAGCTGCTTCATCGTCGTCGCCAAGCTCGGTCATGTCCTTTCCACCGGTCAACTCTCAAACATCATTGGCGTCTCTACTTCCAAGCGCACTGAGGAGCAAGCACATTCCCTCGGAATCCCGCTCTCTATCCCCTCCTCAATCTCGCCATCGACAGCGTCGTTGAGGTGGACCCGATCTCAACCTTGTAAAAGGCCGTGGTGGCGCTCTTCTCCGCGAGAAGATGGTGGAGGTCGCCTTTGACAAGTTCATTGTGGTGGTCGACAAAACGAAGCTCATGTCAAGACTTGACGGTAGTGACCTTGCGATGCCAATGGAGGTGGTGCAGTAATTTTGGTAGAAGTACAATCTGGTTCAGTTTCAGGAGTTGTTTAAGGAAGAAGAAGCGGTGGAGCACGGACTGTTCTTGAATAATTGTAGAAATATATAAAAAAAAACATCCATTTAATATAAAAAATATCTTAATGTTTAACAGAAGAAATATTCAATTATATTTTGACAAAAACAATCAAATATCTATAAAATTTAAAACAAAAAATATACAATTTTTAAAGAAATAAAAATATCTACATTTGCAACATAAAAAAATTTAAAAAATACATAAAATAAATTCATTTAGTATAAAAAAAATTTCCTGATACTTAGTAAAAAAAATATTTACGCATATGAACTTACTTTTATTAAGATTGATTTTTAAGTTCAGCCTATTAAAAAATTAGCTCACTAGACCTTTATTAGTTATCCAGTGAGATAAAAAATTTATATAAAAAATGAGACATAAATAATATTTCTCCTTTCAATATTTATCAAATAAAATAATTAATAATATTCTCATTCAATTAATCACATTCCTCGCAATACAATTAATTCCACGACACACCATGCAGATGCTAGCTAGTTACCGCTAAACAAAGGAATAATATTTAAACTAAGATTTGAGAATTGAGAATCTTCGGGCTGAAAGCAATGGATTTCACATGAACGCTATAATCAAATCAAATCAAATATATTAAACTCACATACGTGAGAAATAATGGATCCAATGGGAAAAAAAAAAACAATTAAGCATTTGTAGGCTTGTAGCTACACAACAATGTCTTCTTCGGATAAGCTCTCAATCACCATAGCCATGGAAACACTCCAAGCTTCCCTCACAAGCGTTTACAACCACGCTCACCGCTGACCAAGGCGGGAGCTCACTGACCGGAGCACCATCTCTTTGCCAAGTTTTCTTATCAAAGGGATCTCTAGATATACGCATGCATATAAAATATAAAGTATTTTTTAGATAAATTATAATTATATTTTAATATTTTATTAATATTAAAATATAAATTAAATTTTTAATTATTTTTAATGTCTTATTTTAATTATATCAAATATTTAAAATATTGTTTATTTTAATAAATAATAATAAATACTATATCTAAATTTATTTTAAAAATATATGTTAAGAATAATATTGGATACGTTGATACGTGATAGTATTTAGATGTGTCTAAACGTATCTGCAGAAAAAAATTTTTATTTTTTATTAAGCCACCGTTAAATATAGCAGATACGCGTATTAGACGAGTGTTAATAAGTGTCGTATCCAAAATTTGTTCGACACACAAACACAGTAACTCTACAAAGTATCTATACTCCATAAAATCTATACTATACAAAAACATTTATTATTTTTATTATAATTCTTTTACATTAGAAAATTAAACTTTAATCCCTTTCTAATTTTCTGCTAGCTTCGGCAATACATAGAACAACAGCTAGTGATCCTTGGCCGTTCGCCACCGTCATGGCATTGCTGATGACAAGTGTGTTGTTAGAGATCATTTATGCAGTGACGATGGCGGTGGTGATAATTTGTATTTCCGGAACCCTTCGAGCTCATGAGGATATGTTCCTTGAGCAGCAAGAAACAAAGTTATGGGCTTTTGGGCTTCTTGTTGATATCAGGCCCATATCTTCAGCTGAAATCTCATTAGTAGGCCCAACAATTGTTTAGTAATAGCAATGTATGTTCTTGGTTTAACAGTGTATGTTCATGGCCCAGGGTGATTAAGCAATCATATTACGTGTTTATTAATAAATAATCTGCAAATCAACCAATACATATTCAAATATAAAAATATTTATTAAAAATGACTAAATGAGTTATACACCGAATATATTTGAACCCATATACATAGGGGTATATGGATCGGGTGAAACTGAATTTGTATTGATTTGAATCCGATCCTAAATAATAAATGGATCTATTTTCGAGATTCTTATCCGACTTTAAACTTAATAAAATCACACTATTTTTGGATCAGACTAAAACCGAATTTCGACAGGATAAATTCCGGGTCTTGATAAATTTTATATCAAAAAATTATGATGCACTCATTTATGAAGAAAAAAAATACTTGTTATACAATAAGTTGATAACCATTCTTAAACTTGAATTTGTCTATAAATTCTAATTTCATACTTTTTTTTATCTATTTTCTACTTCAACAAATATGATTAAAAACAAAATAATAAGCTTATAATTAATATAACATAATATTAGAATTAATTTAAAATATATATACCTCTTTTAGTCTCCTATGGTGCACATGGCCGATTGAAGCCGAGTTCACCTTGATCCGACTCGACCTTAAATAATGACTGGGTCTATTTTTGAGACTCTTACACAGTCTTAAATCCAGTAAAATCACACCAAATTAACCTCAAAATATTCGGATCCGGACAACACCTACGGATCGGGACGAGTAATGTGCACCCCCTAAAATTACATAATGACTTATTTAATAGATGACTTTTTATGTGTATATAATATTTTTGTTTGACAAATTGTCAATGTCAAAGATTTCTGTATTATTATTCAATTCTATTCATGAAATTATAACATAACAAATGATTATGTTAAAAAAAACACCAATCGAGTATATTATCCTTTGACTGTGTTAAGTTTGTTTTGGTAGTTATTAATAAGTAGTAACGATTTCTGAATATATAATGAGAATTTTTTGACCAAATTTAATTAATGAGATTTGTTTCTTTATAAGCTGGAGCATTATTAATTAGATGTAGATATCGATGAGTGACAAATATTTTGCATAGATGTAACAATGAATAACCTATAACAAGGTTAATTCTTGTGAGAATAACATCAAGTTTATAAGAGCTAAAAGATTCACCCTGACCCAGTAATATTTTGTGGGAAAGTCCTTTTTAGACTTGGATCTCCATCAAAACCGAGAAACAAAAGGACATGAAAATACTTAGAACAGCTCAACTCACGTCGTAAAAATTAAAGGCAGGATTTGACCATAAAAGAATAGAGCAGTGCAAGTTGAATATTCACATTGTTGGTGAATCTCTATTAATCTTAACAAAAATACTATGAATCTCTACAGTAACGACACCCTAAGACTTAGTAGAGAGTGTGAAATTAACATGTAAACTCATCAGGTTAAAGAGATCAATCAATCATCACATAACGAAATGACTCCATGATATCTTCTAACAGAACGAAACTAAACAAATATAAGGGATGGAGAAAACCAAAAAGGTTCAATCTAAATCATGTTACCAAATTGGTTATCATCATATATATGATATTTCAGAGGAGTGCTAGGGGGCCAGCAGTTTTGGTAAGTTGTAGCCATCAATTAGCCATTAATAGTATATTTAATGGTGTAAGATTTCATCTAATGGTAGAGAATCACTCATTTTTGTTTTGCTGGCCAAGTGCTGGCCAAATTTTAATAAATCTGCTGGCTCCTAGACTTTCCCTTATAACATCAGTTCATTAACAATTCATCATTTAAGTAAATTAATCTATAAAATGTAATTTAATGGACTTATTTTGACAATTGCCTTAGTATAGTTTTCAACTTGCCTAGGATTTACCTCACATACATCATTTATGCAACAAGATGTATAGCATTCCAAATCCAAGGCATATTGACCGGCCTCTCAAACGGTAACATTTATGAACTGATTATTCTTATTACCAATGAAGAAAACTATATAGTTTGTTTTTTAGTTTATTTTATTTTATCTATTTAACCTCAATACAATTTCAGCAACATTTCACACTCAAGGACCATGGGCACAAACCAAGTTAAGAATTTTTTAATCCAGAAAAAATTATGGAGATTTGTGGGTTTTTCCTCTACCCCAATTGCTCTACTTTGTTTTGCTTTGAGTTCCTCTTTCAAACAAGTATTTGGAGAATGGAACTTATTGAAGATTTTCATCTATGCAAGTGTGAGCTCCATTATCTGTACCGTGATGTCATTTGCATACAAGTTCCATGTTTCTTTGAGTCACTTATGGAAAGCACAGGTTAGCTTTTTGGGCTTTATGCTAATTTCTTGTTCCTCATTTTTATATGATAAAAAAGTCAGCGGAAAACCAGACATGTTTGGTTTGGTCTCAAGTGTTGCATTTGCTATAATGTCCTTGAGTTTGTCAAGGCAAGTTGACTTTGGATTCGAGGTAGATCTCTTCAATTTCTTCCTTGGATACTTTTTGGTTCAACTCATGAAAATTCACATTGCTCACATCATTTTGGGTGCTTCAATATGTTATTTTTTCTCGTGTCTTCGCTCTTACTTGGATACCAAGCAACCACTGAATGGGAGTAATGTCGCCCATTCAGTGGTGCGAATCGCATTGGAAATTGAAGATGGGAGAACTACAGTAAATAAAAAAGAACATTTATATGTGATTCTTGGAATAGAAGAGAAAAGAGAAGACATGGTGATTTTTCCCATTGATATGGAAGAAAAGATTCGGAAGGCGATTTTCGAAAAAGCAGGGTATGATGAAGAATGCTACAATGTATACCTAACTTGGAGGAGGCAAATCCTTGCTGAGAAAATGAGGAAGATAGATATGCAAAAGCTTCACATAAAGGAGATCAAAGGTGTTCCATTAGATTACTTGCAGAAAAAGATTCAACGCTGGATCATGTCTTTTGAATATTCTATCAGGATTCTATTCTCTGAAGAAAGGAATCTAAGTAACTCTGTTTTTGTGGAGTGTTCTTCTAGTTCAAACTATGCTGATCTCTGTTTTATGGAGCTATGCAGGATACCAATGATTCTGCTACTAGATTTTGCTAACGCAGTGGCGAACAGCGCAGGCTCGCCATTGCGATTGTTTAGGCTGATCAAGGTATTTGAGGCATTGAAAGAAATGTTACCTGAGATTGAAACATTGTTCTCTGATGAATGCGGCGGCCTGGCAATAAGGGACGAAGCGATTGGAATCTTGGCAAGGTTGAGGGAAGCAATCAGAAGTGTTTTCGCCGATTTGGAGACTCTGATATGCAAGAATGAAAATTCAATTGGGATTGTTAATGGTGGAGGGATTCATCCAATCACTTATTATGTAATGAACTACCTTGGTGCTGCTTGTAAATCTTTGATGACATTGGAGCAAGTTTTTGAGAACAAGAACAATAATCATGGAGTGGAATTTTATTTGGCTAGGATTTTGTTATTGTTGGAGCAGAGTTTGAAGGCCAAATCAAAAGAAATGTACAAGGATTCAACTTTAGGGTTAGTTTTCTTGATGAACAATTACACCTACATGGTTAACTGTGTGAAACATAGTAAACTAGGAGAGTTGTTAGGTGAAAATTGGATCAAGAATCACATTGTAGCAAAATTTCGTCAATGTTTTAAAATTTACAAAGCAAATTCATGGGATCAAGTATTCAGAGGGAAGCTTATTAGTGAGTTTGTGTTGAAGTTTGTGGAGATATGTGATGTGCAATCAAGTTGGATTATCTTTGATGATCACCTAAGAAGGAAAATTAGAAATAACTTGAAAGAAACATTGTTGGCAAGGTTCAAAAGTGTTATGGAAGGGTCACAAGAAGACATTAATATTTGTGGTGACTTTGGGTTTGGGGTCAGAGATATTGTGGCTGGAATAGACAAGTTGTTTAAGGGAAGAGATCAGCTCAAAAATCACAGGTAACTTATTTTTTATACAACTATGTTAGGTATATACTAATACTAAAATCGGCTACCAAAATTAGTTATCAAGGTAAAATACACGTTGGAATATAAAAAATACGCTAAAAATAAATTAACACATGTATTTATATGGCGACTGATTTTAGTGTCTGCTTAGGTATATAAATTGCATTTTTGTTTTTCTACAATATCACTCTACAAGTTGAGTATATTTTTAGGTATTTATTGTTTTGTCACCACTGAAATTGTATTTCATGATTTGTTGCAGAGAGATTCATCCAACATGGACTACAGCCTTGCATGAGCACAATATCAAGGATTTTCATAAACATTGGAAGAAGCATGGCCAGAAAACATTCCTTGGTTCTTCATATCCAATGTAATAATCATTATTGCACTCTTTTTTTTTTTAATTTCTCTTCAAAAAATTACTGACAAAACATAACTCTCAATAGCATCGATCTATATATAATATAACATGAAGAAATCTTAATAACTTTTGATAAGAAAAGACTAGTTTGAAAAGGTTGAAATTTTCTAGCTGAAAAATTTAATCCTATGTATAAATAACCTATATTCTTATATATATTTGTTCTTGTTTTGATTGACAGAGAATACTACTGGTGTATTCACAAGTTTAATCAAGGATGCCATGCAACCATTCAAGTGCAACAAATACAAGAAAATCCATCAATGTATGAGACTAGGTATACTGGCCTTCACACATGCAACTTACACACATTCATCTAGAAGTACAATAAATCCGACCCTTAATAGATTTTTATTACAATTTCGCTCAATTTTCAATTAAGTGTCTTGGTTTCAGTTCTAAATTTTGTAATCATGTTGAATCAAGTTTCTATAGTTTAAACATTTCTGATCTAATATATATTATTCATTTTCAATTAGGTCCCTTTTATTTAAAAAAATTGTAATAAGTTAAATACCTAGCATAAACTTTAGTGCAGCTACCCTTTCTATCTAGCTATAACTGCAGGTAATTTTTTACTTTTGGGATTATGTAATTCTATACTAAAATAGGGTAGGACTTTACTTCTTTTTAATTTTCCCTATACACTTGATAAAGGACATTAGAATTCAAAGTCTAAGAATACTGTTCATGTCCTGGCCCAAAGCAACAGCCAGACCCAATTAAATCTAAAAAACCCAATCTAAAGGGTTGGTCTTCACTAATCTACCCGACCTCTCCAAAAAGGTCAGATTCGACATGAGCTGGCAGATATCACTTATTCAAGTAAGTAATTGCCTTTTCAAATCTCTTACCCACTTTTAGAATAGTGATCTTAATAACTCTAAGATAAAGGGACGGTTATTCACCGTCAGAAGTGGAACTACTTCACCGGTGGTTATTGGATCATCACCTATAAATACACTGACACACTCAGGTAAATTCAAGTTCCAATATACTAAAAACCTGCTAAACCTCTTGGTGATTTAGACATCGGAGTGTCTTTGCAGTACCACCTCCATTTTGCAAAACAAAAAAACTCAGAAGGCGGCTTATGGATGCTAACCAGTCTACGATCCCTTCTTTCTAACATTGGGCCACACATTCAAGCCCAATCAGTCCAGTTTTAAGTAAGTCCCGGAACAGATACAATTTCTTTAAATAAAAAGAGATAGAATTAACGACGTCTAATATAAGTGATCTATGATGCACGGATATTGACATAAATATGGAATACAACACGACACGAGACACTCAAAGAGAGAGAATGAGAGAGAGTACACATTGTGCTAAAATAAGCACTGGTTTTGGAATTGTCACTAAATGCATTTTGGGTAACAAGTTTCAACTTTGTCATAACATTTGGTTTGAGAGCTTTAATTAGTTTTGACCCTTTTGGAGTGAAACCCATGTAGATTTCAAGCAATCCAAACTTGTTTCATTGGCTTTCATGTCTTGTATTCAACTAAGAAGTAAGAACTACACCGGCAAAGAGACATTATCTGTTTAGCATTCAAAATTCATATACTATATAGCTACCTACAACTACAAGTGTCCTACAATGTCAGCAATTAACAAATCTGATTATGTCTATCCTTAACTCTTGAAGTTGGTTGGTTTTCTACCTAATACTTTAGAAACAAGGTCAGCAAAAAATTTAATGTATCATCAATTCACCATATATTAATGAAAAATAGTATAGGTATTGAACAATTAAATTGGGTTTAAATTTCATCTAATGGTGGATAAAATATAATTCACAACAATTTCTTACACTATATATATACATAATATAACTCTAATAATATAAGAATAATATCACCAAAAAAGAAAAAACAAAAAATAAACCTTGCGTGGATATATTATTATATAGACATAACAATATAGGGAGTGAGTAAACATATCAAACCTGCTTCTTTTGAAATATATTTCAACACCTAATGTGAAAGAGATCGATGTGCTTTAGTTATATATAGATATCTAAATCAATTAATCGCTAGATCGATGATAAAGAGGGAACTAGTTTCTTTTAAAGAAAAACTTTAACTAACCAAAGTTCAATTATGATAATCAATGCAATTATGCAAAACGTCTTTATAGACAGCTTCAGTTATTAGCAGTCAAATAAAGGTGTTATGCTAGTAATACATTACGTAAGTAAAAACAGCGCCAATAATTGCATGCAAATGGAGTAACTCATGTGTCTGATTATTATATGTGCTAACTGCTAAGGTTGACATTTGTCAAAATGGTTGACTTTGTAACGTGGAAACGATGCTTTTCATCACCAAAACATAATTCCACCTGACCTTATTAACTGCCCTATTATTTCTTCTGCTAAGACTTGATATCGGTTATATTTTTTTGGGTGTACTAACATTATAGTGGCGGAGCTTGAAGATAATTTTTTGAGGGATAAGAATTTATATCAGATAAACAAAATTTATCTAAATAATTTTGGTATAAATTTCACTTAAAATAAATTCATCTAACTTCATTTAGGGCATTTTTATAAAATTTAAAGTTATTTTTCGAAATCTCGTTACAAATAATTAAAATCAAATTTATTATTAAATTTTACTCTTTAAAAATTAGTTGTATTCCATTTTTTTTATACATTATCGAAATTATAGTACTATCAATTAGAATTGACATTATTAAAATTATATATATTTTCTCTTTTTAAAATATTAGTCTTTCTCTTAAAAAGCATCAATAGTAGAAAATTTGAAATATAAATTATAAAATATTTTAAAAATTATAATTTGAATATTTTTATTTACCAAAAAAATTCCAAGAATAAAAAGCTCATAAAGAATAAATTAATATTAAGTTAACTAGATAAATAAAGGTTTACAAAATTAAGAATTTGAAAAAGTTTATGAAATTTTAGAAAGGTTTTATGATTGTGTTTATTTAATTGAATGTTTTTAGTTAGTCAAAATTTAAGAAGCTCAATTATCAAAGTCAATCTCATCTATTAATCTAATATTTGTATATTATTACAATTGAGTATAGATTTAAATCCATATACTCTAAGATATTTGATTTAAAAAACCAAAAATATCAATCAATTGAATAACTAATACATCGTGTAACAAAATTACTAATTTTTTTTTCCAAAACATTTGGGCACCCATTGTCAAAAGAAAGATCTGCCGATGCTAACATGTCCCCTAAGAGGGAAAAAAATTTGTCTAAAATTTGGAGATTTATAAAGTAATAAAATAAAATATGAATAATCATTACATTTATAATTTTTATCGTGTGTAAATCTCACTATCTTAATTCAAAAATAATTAAACTTTCATTTTCTTATTTTACTAACTTTTTCACCTAAAAAGAGTTTGATCTATTCTAAAAATGCATTTTAAAAAAGCTATAAAAAATATTTTACTAAAAATTATTGAAAATGTATTTTTTTATATATTTTTAATGTATTAAATACATCAACAATTTAAAAATTTTCTATTATTATACTATTAAAATGTGCCTTTAAATAAAAGATAGATAAATCCTATTTATTTACACCGCCTATGACTTTTTCCCCTATTTTTTTTTTTAAACATTTTAGATGTCAAAGAATCACAATTTTAACTATGTTATCTTAATTCGTTATACCACTTGGTACTTCCTAAAAAGTCATCTTTGGTACTTCCTGAGCATTGCCTGTTTCTTTTTTTATTTTCATTTTTAGTACTTTCAATTTTAAATGAAAATATAAAATAATTTTATTATTTGGATTATTGTCACTTTTTTCTTCAAAAAATAAAAAACTAAAAAACTAAAAATAAAGCTGAAAACAAATAATTAAAAACCAACAGACTTCGAAAACCCAACTTCTCAAGAAGTATTTTCTCTTGTAACACTCAAAAGGTAAAATATCTGTTACTACGTATCCAACTACAAAATAAGATTAAATCCTAATTACTTGTCAGAAGTTCCATTCACATAAGTGTTTAAAAAGCTATTCACTTTTTAGGTCTGTCCTATGTATGCGTATCAAAATCAAAATGTAGGTCTACTTGGTCTACGAAAATTAAACACAAGGCAAGCCAATAATTCAAACTGTAAAGTATGTGACGTAAATGTAATATTGTTCATTGATTGGTGTTAAGTGTGTTTATCAAACTATTGAATCTACAAACTCTCACTTTGCATGAGAAAGGTCCATAACAATAAATCTAGCCATGTAGTTACTTCATATAGAAACCTTAAAGATCAACTTGTCTTACAAAATTTATAATATCCAATCAAAGCTATACATTAATTCTCATTCCTATAATATATAGTTCTCAAACAAGGCAAAAACTAGGTCATAAACTTTATATCAATAGTGTAACTCTAATCTATACATCTTAATCACAGAATCTAGCTTTGTTACACAGTTGATTGCGCTGGTGGGTGCACCAAATCCTCCACCTTGTTAGACTAATTATCCTTCAATATCAAAGTACCTTGTTGACTATAACATATCTTTTTTTCCAAGAGGGTTTACTCTACACTTTTCAAGCTTTATTACTCTATATAAGGAGCACTCTAAAACTCAAATAACCATGCAACCCATTAAACACAGATTTAGACTAGAATGAAGACTTTCCACTTCCCTAGTAAGATATGTTGCTCCTTGTTCTTACTTGTCCTTTTTGCTCTAATCGCCTCACTAGCTTCAGCAGCACAAACTCAGTACCATAATTTTGTTGTAAGTGCTACTCTAATAATCATTAAAAAGGATCAGTAAAGTTTTTCTACTATGTTTCAAAGCAGTTAGTAATTGTCATTGCTGCAATAATTGATTGAAACAGATTCAACCTAAGCCAGTGAAGAGGCTGTGCAAAGTTCAAAACATACTCACTGTCAATGGTCAGTTTCCAGGGCCAACCGTGGAGGCCAGAAACGGAGATTCTCTTGTCATCAAAGTAGTAAATGCAGCAAAGTACAACATCTCTATCCACTGGTAAATAACGTGATCATTTATCTTCACATGAATATCATTCAGAGTATTTAACTTAAATATTCTCTGTGCTATTAGTTCACAATGCTAGTGATACATAACTGAAATTTGTCTTCCTTGCAATTTGATCCCGTGTCTTGTGCATCAGGCATGGATTAAGGATGCTGCGAAATCCATGGGCAGATGGACCTAGCTATGTGACTCAGTGTCCCATAAAGCCAGGGGGAAGTTACACATACCGGTTTACGATCGTAAACCAAGAAGGGACACTATGGTGGCATGCACACACTAGCTTCCTAAGAGCCACTGTCTATGGAGCTCTGATCATCCATCCCAAAATGGGCTCGCCTTATCCCTTCCCTACGCCTCGGCGAGAATTTCCCATCCTTCTTGGTACTATCCTGCTCTCAACTCAACTTCTAACGATGTCTAAGCACAGTGATCAACCTAAAACAACTAATCAATGCTTAAAAAGCTTAACAGATTATGTTGGGATGATGTCACAGGGGAATGGTTTGACAGGGATCCAATGCTTCTCTTAAGGCAGGCACAATTTACAGGAGCAGCACCAAATGTATCAGTAGCATATACCATTAACGGGCAACCTGGTGACCTCTACAGATGCTCGAGTCAAGGTTTGAAATGTTACAAGAGTCATAACTTCCATATGGGTTTAAATAGTGTTATGATTGAAAAGAATATAGAAATGGTAGATAACACTAGCATATAATGCAGAAACTGCACGCATTCTGGTAGATGCCGGGGAGACAATTCTCTTGAGGATCATCAACAGTGCACTCAATCAAGAACTCTTCTTTGGGATTGCCAACCACATGATGACAGTTGTTGGTACAGATGCTGCTTACACCAAGCCTTTCCCCACAAGAGTCCTAACTATAGGACCTGGTCAGACGATCAACGTCCTAGTCACTACCAACCAACCACCAGGTCGATATTACATGGCAGCACGTGCCTATCAAACAGCACAAAATGCTGCCTTTGACAACACCACTACCACAGCAATACTTGAATACAGATCCGCTAGCCGCGGTAATAAGAACAGACCAATATTGCCGGTTCTTCCAGCCTTCAATGATACAGCCACTGCCACCGCATTCACTACTGGGCTCAGGGGTCTTTCTAGGATTCAAGTCTTTACAAAGGTTGATGTGAGTCTATACTTCATAGTGGGTTTGGGGTTGATCAACTGCACAAACCCTAATAGTCCTAGGTGTCAAGGACCTAATGGCACTCGCTTCACAGCAAGCATGAACAATGTTTCTTTTATACTCCCAAGGACCACCTCCCTAATGCAAGCTTACTATCAAAGAATACCTGGTGTCTTCACCACTGATTTCCCTCCGGTTCCACCTGTACAATTTAATTATACTGGCAGTGTGCCGCGGGGACTATGGACACCTTCCCAAGGAACAAAGCTCTACAAGTTGAAGTATGGTTCTAGGGTGCAAATTGTTTTGCAGGACACAAGTATAGTAACTACCGAAGAACACCCCATGCACATTCATGGATTCCACTTCTTTGTAGTTGGTTCAGGTTTTGGCAACTTCAATCCAGCAACGGATCCAGCCAATTTTAACCTTGTTGATCCACCAGTGAGAAACACCATTGGAACACCTCCTGGAGGATGGGTAGCCATTCGATTTCTGGCTGATAATCCAGGTAACACACTATGCTACTGCAAAATTGTCTCTCAGTTTTTGTTGTATCTACATACTGACATATTACATGATTTTCTTACACTGCTGAAAATCAGGAATTTGGTTTGTCCACTGTCACATAGATTCACATCTAAATTGGGGTTTGGCAACAGCATTTCTAGTGGAGAATGGAGTTGGACCATCACAGTCAGTAATACCTCCACCGATAGATCTGCCCCCATGTTAAGATCAAGAAAGTATTGTTTGTTATAAATTTTGTGTGTTGTTTTTGTTATAGCATTTCTGCTGTGTTTCCCAGGTTGTTCAAGAATATCCACCAAATAAATAATGACTTTCTCATTTATGCTGCTCCCAAACTAAACTATGGTTAATTGAGCAGCACATTAGAGGTTTGTTGATTAGCTGAATTGTAATTCTCTTAAAAATAATTATAATATAAAATTATTTCTTATCGTTATTATACCTGTTTCAATCTATCAAGTTGACAGAAAAACACTTCACAACTAGGCATTAAGTGTGTTCTCATCAGCTTATTCGTTCAAATTTCCAGACAAAATTTCAAAGCAAAAGCTTCCCAAGACGACTTTTAGCAGGAAAAGAGTGTATTTCCCCAAAATATGGTATTAACAAACTTTGACAATGGAACTATTTGGTCCTTAAGTGGAAGAACTGACCCCGTTGCAAGTCTACAGGGTAATAATTGTTAAGAAGGCCATTATAAAACAGCATGTGAAGTTATCCTAATTTGTCATGGACCTCATTTTATGGGAATGCCTAAATCAGTAGAATGCACCAACTGTCAATTATATGGTTTGTATGTATACAACATACATATACATGCAAAGTAAGGAAGAACTATCCCTGTCTCACACTAAGAAAGGTAATATTTTAAGATTTAAATAATAAGTATAGCATATTGAAGCAACAGGCCGAGTAAATCAACAGAACACGAGGGGTCAGATATATGGTTAACTGAATTACTGAATACTACTTAATTAATAGCCCAAAACATTTCAAGATCTCTCTTCTTTTCATGTCAAACATGTGGTAAGTAGAGACAAAGACATGTTTCTTCATAGTAATAATGATATATTACAATATTGCAATTACAGTCTACAATAGCATCTTGCTCAAGAAGTCACATTTATCAAGCTACAAACTTCAAACAACGAGTATCATTGTGCACATTTTGACATCTATAAGAACAGAAGCGCATACCACATCTCACGCATGTGTAACTAGCTGAGAAACCACAAACAGTACAGAAGTGGCGACGGGAGGTTGAACTTGGAGGTCCAACTGCTGCTCTCAAATAAGAAGGAACATGTGGAGGCAATGATTCTAAGTTTGCCTGCATTCATAGGAAGAGGGAGTTAATTGAAGGCCAATGAAGAAATTGCGGCAGAAGAAAAAGTCACAAAATAAAATAAAATAATAATAATAATAAATTGAGAATTTCTTCATAATCACCTCGTGTATAAGCTCAAGGAATGTTCTTGGAGCCTTCCTAGCCTCAAGTGCTTTTGCTTGCCGAGTTTTCCTTTTGGTGCCCTTAGATTGCTTTTTTTGCATATACCCTGCAACAACACAGGTCCAACAAGGAAGTACTTAACATAAATCCCATTCACAAATCAATACACTCAAAAGAACCATGAAACAGGTCCCATAAATAAGGGGATCAAAACTAATACCATATATCAACAAAACAAAAAGCAATCTTCTTTTTTCATGGTATGTGTAACGAAATACATAATTCAACGAACAAGCTTCATGCATCATAAAATATTCAATGAAAAAGAAAATACATATAGCTCAAAAGAAAAAAAAAACAATTCAAAGGATCAAAGATCTGTAGAAAACAATTAAACAACTATCTTTGAAGTCTGAACCATATCATAAATATTCAGAAAAAGGTTTTATGCACAAGCCTCAGCAAAACTAAAATTAATAAACCAAACCTTCTTCATCGTCTAGAGAGGCCTCATCATCATCATTATTAGCATCTGCCACCTCAAATCCTGCATTGTCATTCTCCAAAGCATCAAGTCGTGCAATAGCTGCCTAAAAAATGTCACAAAAACCCCAAATGTCCAAATTTTCAGCTATAACCAAAACCACTGAAAATTGATTCCCCCAAATATATATAAAAAAAAAGAACTAATAGCTGGTAACCCATTTGATTATAGATGATACCTGGGTTCGGTTATCAGTGCTGGCAAGAGCCGCAACCATTTTCGAAGCAACCTTTCGTGTTCTGCTGGACATGCGCCGAACTCCATCATCCTCCATTTCTTTTTCTATTCTTTAATCCAACCAGATAACAAAAAAAGGTTGGAAACTTGCACAGCAAAAGGGTCTCTATTCCTTTCTATGTTTCTTCCTTTAATAGCAATAGTCAATCAAGCAAACAGAGGCAAAATTAGTGTGATTTGCAAATCAACAAAACCGGAGAGTATCACAGAACTCATCATACCTCAACCAAAACAGAAACTATTACAACTAAATTCATCTCCAAATACACAGATTGAGAATTTTCACTTAAATTCATCCCAAACCTAGCAACATTCATCTACAAGTTTCTCCCAAATTCATTAAGAATTTTCATCTAAGGTCACTCTAATAAAATACATTTGAACATAGCAACATGGCAGCAGTAAAAGTAACAGTTACAGAATTATAGCATCAACAGGGGTATTAGATTAAAAAAAAAAAATAGCCAAAAAAAGGGCAGAAGGATCAGTACCTTTCAGAACAGAGACCGGCAGCGAGAGGAGAAACACAGTGCAGAAGAGCAGAGCCGAGTGGCGGAGGCAGCGAACGGAGAAGAGACGAGAAAAGAGATGAGAGGTTAGGTCAGGGTCTTTTTTGTCTTTTTCTGTTCTATATTTTGGTGGATACCATAGTTATTAGAACCCAACTGGTAATCGAGACTGAGTCACTGGGTCACAATTCAATATAAATATAAAATTATAAAAAATAAGTTTAAAATTAAAGATTCAAAAGCATGTCTTTACAAACACATTAATAACAATCAAGTATCAAAATTCTAGCAAAAATAAATCAATAAGTTAATGATTAACAAACTAATTAAAAACTAAATTCAATTAATTATACCAAATCTATTCTTACAGCAACAAATTCAGCTGATTGATAATTTTCAATAACAATTTCAACTATGATAATTTTCACCAACAAAAAATTTAACTCCAAAGATCATTTATAGCAACAAAAAAAAATTGGCTAAGTGATTTCAGCAACACAGCAACAAATTCAAGGTTCAGTAATGATAATCAGCATCAAATTCAACTCAGTGATGATTTTCATCAACAAAAATATTAGCTCAGTGATATTTTCAGCAACAAATTCAACAAATCCTAGTTCAGTCATGATTTACAGCAACATTTACATCAGCAACAAGGCAAATTAATTGATTAGCAATTCAGCAACATGGAAAAATACAGGGAGAAGGGAAATCTGGAGAAGTCAGAAAAGGGGAAGCGATGATGCAGGGACTCACCAACGGTCCACGGTCCACGGCGACTTGGCGACGGATAGGACCCGAAACCAGAAGACGACGAGCGACGAGGAGCCCAGGGAAGGCCGCGAGATGTTGAGACGCCGGCGACGAGACGAGACGAACGGTGAGTGTGACTGAGAGGCAGAATCAATTCATATTCATAAACCCTGAAATGTTCACCTGTTGTTGCAGAGGCAGAATCGAGCAGAGACAAACACGCACGCTGCAGTGCAGGCAGCAAAAACCACGCACAGCTCGAGCACTCACTGGCCGAGGGAGGCGCGGCGAGACGTGAGCAGCCGAGCACAGACGGAAGAGAGAGGCGAGACGCGCGGCGGCGGTGGCGGTGAACCGAGGTGAGCTGTGAGAGAGAGAGAGAGAGAGAGAGAGAGAGAGAGAGAGAGAGAGAGATGGAGGTGGGTGGGCAGCTTCAGAAGTATGGTGGTGTGCCGTTTGTGAGAGCGAGAGACATGGGGTTGGGCTGGGTAGCTTCAGAACTGTTTTTTTTTTTAAAAAAAAAAACAATCAAACGACGTCGTATGTGGACGGGGGTTTTTCAGAGAAAAAAAAAGTCTGAATCCGTCCGAATTTCTCAAACCTGTCATCAGACTCTCAGTGTATCGATTTTTACAAAGCATGGCCAAGTTAAACCGGATCTAACCGGTTTTGTTTCTTTTCATCCCAATGCCTAGTCCCGTAGTCCGGACTGACCTAGAAGCCGGGTCGTCAGTTTGTCGGTCTGACCACTCGAGTTGATTCGATTTTTTTAACTTTAGTCATATTATCTTTACGCCAAAAAAAACTCAGCGTTAAATTTGTAAATTTAAAGGTTGGTTCTACTATAGTTATTAAAATCGGAATGGACCGACTAATAAATCAAATTCTAAATCAGTTCGGTGTAACATTTTAATTGTTTAAGGAAGAAAATCAATTAAAACTGGACAAGTCAATAATTAACAATAAAAAACTCTTTCTTAAATCCTTTTACATGTGTAATAGTTTAGTTGTCATTAGGCCAAGTTATTTTTTGATAAATTTGTCCCCTTTTTAAATATATAATATATAATATATATATAAATTAAATTAAATTTTTAAAATTTATTTATTAATTATAATTTAAATAAATTAATTTATAATTCACTGGTTAACACAAGTAGATTGATTAGTTTGATCACCAATTCGATTATGATAACTATGGATTCGAATATATAAAAAATTGTTATCCAATATTATTTCTGAAAGCCTGAATTCTAAATGATTAGCATTTATTATAATAAATTTCCGATAGTTAGTTTCTGTGATTTTTTTTTCTTGTAATTTTATAGTGAACTGAGTTGTTTTTTAAAGGAAAAAAAGTGGCATAGACATAAAAAAAACTTCTGAAAGTCTATAAATTGTCTTCACTTACTGCAAAAGAGTATAAAAAATTATCTACTAATAACTTGAGTTGGTCGAATAATTAATTTAATCGTATATTTAAAACAAGTGTTAAGAGTTCGAATCTCATCTTATATTTATGTTAATCTATTACAATTTTTTAAATAAAGTTTAAATTTACAACAAATTAATTTATAGATACTAATAGTCTAATACATTCCAAAAGAAGACTTTCATTAACTTTTTACATAATTTAGTACAACTCTAACACTACCATTTATACTACTTTTAATAAAAGTTAATTCTGCTCTACTAATTCAACTAAACCCAATAAGACAGGTTACGTATTATCATCTAAAATTACTAAACTAGCCATGTCAATGTTAAGTTAACAAAGTGCTGCATTCATAACCATTTGACCTCAACTTGTTTATCCTCTTACAATTTGTTGATGTATAACTAAAACAGAACCAGAACTTGGAAAATCTTCAGAAGCAATATAATCTCCTATGAGTCCTAATTCTTCACTCTCACTCCATTCTGATAACCCTGTAAGAAGAACAGGGTTTATCCCTTGTTTTCTTCCAACTATCCAAAGATCATAATCTTCATCACCATCATTATCATTATTATTCATAGCTAGAATACTTGCAATTGTTTCTTCTCCATTCTTAACCACCACTTCTCTGTACCTCACTCTGTTGTTTGTCTCATTCTTAACCCAAAACCATGTCACAATTCCATCATCTAGCTTCTTCTCCCTTTCTTTGTCCCCTACATAGTTTGCGGACAAGAATCGAATCACAGTAAGAGAAGCATCTTGGTTTGCAGCTATCATATCTGCATAAACAAGAGCCTCTCTTGCATCTGCTCCTCCGAGAAATAGCATAGCATATCGCCGTCCGAATCTACGAAGGGAAGAAGGAGCAGCAGCAATATTTCTTGCTGCAGCCATCATTTCAATAAGATTATTACTTCCTTTATCAACAAGAATACCAACAGAGCAAGGTGCATGATTCAGCACTTGAGAGTTTATAGTATGGATCATGCCCTTGTTATAAACATGTGTTTTCTTGAAAGGTAAGATGATGAGAGAAGCTTCATTTTCTAAAGCAATCAAGCAAATGTCTTGGAACATCATTTGCTTCAGCGAAACAACTGTGAAAAACTTTAGCTCCACAAATTTCCCTTTAAGTTCTTGATAGCGCCTTAGAACATTTACAATGTGCATCCATTGATAATTGGAAGGCATTTCTTGGTTGTCATGGTCTATAAATAGAGGGCTAGCACGGCCAACAAGCTCGAATAATCGAACAGTGTGAACTATGAAGGGACGATTTGGATTTGGATTTGATATGTCAAGAACATTGATGAGACCATTTATGCTTTCATCATCTTGAATGCATAGAACCATTGAAAGCTTAGTGTTTGGAAGGTGATGCTGAATGTTCCTTCTTTGGTTCACAATATATGGCCTTGTTGGATCATACACTATGGAGATCAATGGAGTGAATGTTGCAGTTAGAACTGCTGTCATAAGCACTAATAATGTGAAGCCTGGTATCTTTATGATCTGTTTGCATCCACACAAAGAACATAGATAGATACAAGGAGCTATTTAGTTGAAATGTAAACTTTCTATGTCCATGTATAATCAAAACAAAGAAAAAAAAATAAAGAAAATACTCACGTAATGATATCTTCATACGAAAATGACCTTATAAATTATTAGATGATTCAGTCAAACATATTTAGTAACCATCTAACAGTTTATAATGTTATTTCTATATAAAGATGTCATTATAAGAATATTTATCAAAAAATAAATCTACAATTTATTTTCTTAAACTTAAATCCTTTACGATGTGGAATTAAGTTATACAAAGTTATTAAATAGTGCAGAAATTGTGATGTAACACATCATGTGAATGTGATGATAATTTTGTATGAAAAGTTGGCCGGAGGTTCTTTTAAAACCATTTAATAGAGTTGACAAATTAAAAAAATACACCTCTAATTACTAGCATGGATAATTTTGTAAATTTCATTTTTTTATATAATTTTAATATTTTTTAATTATTTTCTCAATTTATGTGAGCATTTAAAATTAAACACTTTAATTCATGTTAAAAGAGTATAAGATGAATTAAACTCTAAAGTAATACTTGAGATTGATCGCATATACTAACGTACTCATTAAGATTTCAATTGTATCAATTATGTTTTGAAATTCTAATTGTATCATAGTCGTTCTTAATGACATGATGAGTCTCGTTCTTAATGGCATGATGAGTCACTTGATAAAAAATGACTGAGAGATTATTATGATGTACTTTTGTCAGTTTCAAATATCTTATTAGTACAATTGGAATCTCTTAAATTTTTTAAGTACACACAATCAATTTAAAGGGCCACTTTAGCATTTAACTTGTATAAGATACACATAATGAAGCTTAGTTACCTTCTTATCCATGAAATGGACAAACATTATGAGCTCAACTTGTCCTCTCAAGCTCATCATAAGGCTAAGTGCAAGTCCATCTCTAAATGGCAACTGCCAATAGAATGTAGCAACCCAAGTGGAAAAGAATTTGGTCAAGTAGCCAGTTAAAACCATGAAAAACAATGGTTCTAAATGAGACCAATCAATCTCACTCATAGCAAACACATCAGTGTGAGTTCCCACCATAAGGAATGAGAATGGTAGTAGAAAATCAGTCATAATAGTCTTGCTCTTTTCCACTATTGTTGCTCCTAAAGGAGGCCCATCAGGGATCACAAGGCCCAACCACAAAGGCCCATTAGCAATTGCCATCCCAAGCATATCTGTCACAAAGCCCAACACAAAAACACCCAAAAGAATTACAACAACATAAGATTGTTCCACTGGGTGCCCTTCTGGGGTGTTCTTATGAATCCACATCATCATGGGCCTTACACAAAACATAATGAACATTAGCACCAGCACAAGAGAAATTGTGTACCAAATTGCATGCTTTGTTCCTGTTTCTCCATGTTTCCCAGCCTCAAATACTACAATTGTACATGTACCGATTGCGTCACCAATTAAAGACATAGACAAAGCCATTCTCCCAACATGTGAATTTATAAGGTTAAGCTCTTTCAAAATATTATGGACAACAGGGAATGTTGTGATCCCAAAGTACGCTGAAATCACACCTAGTGAAGCTATTCTAGAAAGTTCTTCGTCCATGTTTTTTCTCATGTATAGTGACACAAGAAAAGTTAGCATTGAGGGAATACTTATACCAACTAATGCCGTGTACAAATGCATTTTCCCTGATTTTTTCAACAGGCTTGGGTCACACTTCACACCATAGATGAAAACAAAGAACATGAATCCCATTATTCCAAGATTGTTCACCAAGAATTCGGCTGCTTCAGGCATTACATTACGTTTAAACCATCCATGGCGTCCCAAAACAGAAGGTCCAAGAATAATACCACCCTTGAAATGATAACATGGAAATTTATTTATATTTAATCAGTATCCAATTAGTAAAAGTTAACTCCACACCAAAACATTATATTATTATTATTATTAGAAATAATATTTCTTTTTCATGTGTAGTCAAAATACTCACATAAATACTTTTTATAGAAATATGCCAAAGACAGAGAGAATTTACTTTATTTTAGCATTCATTAATTGTCCTTTTTTTTGTCAACATTACCTTACTTTTTATGTATGAATTAATTTTGTTCTCGAAATTTCTCAAAACTTTGATTTGTTCTTAAGGCTGTGTTTATTTATAGAGAGAGGACACTGAGATAGAGATACAGAGATATAAAATCGTATTTGACAGAAGAGACATAGACAGAAACAATATATCTAGAGACACTAAATTAATATATTTTGTGTTCATACAAAGAACCCAACTTATTTTTTATTTTTTCTTTCATTATTTTTGTTAATTTTTTATAATTATATATTTTTATTATTATATTTTTTATCTCAAATTTTTTGAATAAAAAAAAATAAATTAAATTTTCATAATTTATTATAATTTATCACCAAATAAAATAAAAAAAAAACAAAATTTTGTGTTTCTATTTCTTATATCTTGTCCTGTCCTCTTCTCAGTAAACAAACGCACCTAAAGTGCTTATGAGGGCAAAATCTATATATATGTTGGTGCTTATCTATTATTTTGGCTAAGTTCTTTAATTTTATCAACGACTTGGAGCTACATTTAGAAATTTGATATAAACTTATGGAAAATATACATTAAAAGAATAAATTAATGTAGGGTTCCTCTTGAACATTGAGCAATGAAATGAATGTTAATAATACTAAAAATTAAGAAACTTATTACCATCATCTGACAAACCAGCTCAGGTTGTTTGAGAGGCTTAAAAAGAAAGCGAAGAATGCGAGTAACGACGATGATAAGAATGAGATCTAACATTAGAAGTGAGAAAGTAGAGGCTGTATGATTGTTGCCACCGCCATTGATGAAGAGTCCCCCAGCGCGAAACTCTTGCATTGATTGGCAAGAAAGGGCCAAGGAAGTTGCAATAGAATCATCATCATCGATATGTTTCAAGCTTTGTATCAATGTTCGCGAATGACGAATGTGATGATCATGTATTGGGAAAACCCTAGTCATGTGCAACAACGTTAAAGTTTCTGTCTCATAAAACCGTACACATCCAAATCACATTCAAACGTGAAGGAAATGTGAAAGAGGCTGAGATAGGATACAAGAATTGTGGATATACGTCAAAGTGGGAGAATTAGTGTTTCTCTTTCATTCTAATCACTAATCACTATTTTTTATTATTTTATTGTGAGGTAAATATTTTACATGTTTAGTTTTTTTAATTTCATACATCATTGAAGTAGTGGAATTTTGTAGCTACATTTATTTTATTTATTTGGTATAGAGCAAAATTCTTATAGCTAATAATAAGGAAGTAAAATTATATGACACGAAGCTACTTTTGGAGGAACTAAGGTTTTAATGTCATATTTTAGCATGTTAGTTGATGATTGTTAAATATGGCTTATTTGAATTCTTTTAAGTGTATTCCCAATTTGTTATGGGAGCTTGATGGAAATTAATGTCTTTAGTTTTCAACTGATATGACATAAGTCTTCATGAAAATGAAGCCACACAATTAATTAATTTAGGTTGATGAGGTGATTAACAATAATTATTCGCTTAAATAAGTATTAGAAGTTTGAATTATGCATTGTGTATGTAGCAATTCATTGGTCAACGACAAATCTTTAAATAATGTTCAAATTCATAGCAGATTAGTCCTTAACATGTCGGACTGACTATAATAATTTGTGATTTTATTTTGATTTGATTACACGTGGTTTCTATTACATTCAGGGGCTAATTTCATGATACAAAATTTGGAAATTAATACATAAATTGCAAAACAGAATTGTAAAACTAACAGCACCCCTACTTAATTTACATAAACTCTCTCTGAAGTTAAGCTACAGTTGTAGTTGAAAGGAGAGAGTTTGATTTGATTCACCTAGCAGTGACCTTTGGGGATCCAATCCCATCCTCAGAGGTTTCAAACCCTGCATCATCACTCTTGCAGAGAGCATAGACAACATCCACTATGCTAGGCCTCTTTGAAGGCTCCTTATGCAAACAAGCAATAGCAATCCCCAAAACTCCCAACAAACTATCCATAGAGATTGTGTCCTTCAACATTGCCCTGTCCATCCACTCCCTCACCCTCCTACCCTTCTCTTCATCACTACTTACCCCTTCAAAGGTCTTCATAGCACTCATCCACAGTAGATTCCCCTCCTCGTCGATGGCTTCCCTTCCAGAGATGAGCTCTAGGAGCACCACCCCGAAAGAGAAGACATCCATCTTGGTGGAGACGACGCCATCGGCCAGATACTCAGGAGCAATGTAGCCCTGAGTTCCCACAATGTGCATTGTAATTGCATTCATTCCTGACTTGGCAAGGCCGAAGTTGGCAATCTTGGCTCTCATGTTTGAGTCCAACAGAATGTTGCTGCTCTTTATGTCTTTGTGCACTACTCTTGGCCTTGTGTGCTCATGGATGTATTGAAGACCATTTGCTATGTCTATGCCTATTCTCACCCTTGTCTTCCAGTTTAGCTTCTCCTTATTCTTCCCTTCCTCCTCGTGCAGCCACCAGTTCAAAGATCCATTCTCCACGTACTCATAAACTAGATAGCAATTCCCTTCTTCAGAGTCTATGCAAAACCCTTCTAACTTCACCAGATTCCCATGGTTTACCTTCATCCACACAAAACCATCATTTACTAGAGAAAGTGTGTGAAGATATCTTATATGTGAAGATGATATTGTAAACCACTAAATAGTTCAGTCAAACATATCAAATCATTTAACGATTTACAATATTATCTTCGTATGAAAATGTTTATGCTTTTACTATATTTTCTTTAAAAAGTTAAAAGAGTGCAGCAGCATGATTTGTCTGTTATTATGACTCTATGTGCGTACCTAATAATGTGCTTCTTTAATTTAAAAAACTCTGTATAATAAGCTGATAACAATGATCAATCATGAGAGACAAAGATGGAAACGTCACTCACCAAATAACTAAAAGGAACTATTCCATTAACTGCTAATGTTTTATTCTTATTTAAGTGTTCCTCAAAATAGATTAGTTAGCACAAATGAAAAATAATGACAAAAAAAAAATCCAATCTGATAACGTTTTGGATCAGAAATACATGTCTGTTTATTTATTTTATGTTATATTTGAAGGAATAATAAGCGAACACATGTAACGATTCCACTGTTTTTTCCTCCGCCCTTAATAATACCTTAGGGAAACATTAAAAAAATAATGATGTGCATATAGATCTAGGCATCTCCAGGTTTATTCCCTTGGCTTGAGTATGCTTAATAAAATAAAGGATTTGGAAACACACGACATACATGATAGGAAGTTAGAAACAATAAAGATAATTTGACGAGTGAAATTGATTACCTTCTGTAAGATCTTGAGCTCCTCATAGGCATTCCACTTCATCTTCTTGATTGCATAGGTTTCTCCATCAATAGTACCTTTGTAAACAGAACCTTGAATGAGGCAACTGTCACTGAAGGCATCAGTGGCTTCTACAAGTTCCTCAATTCCAAAGACTCTGTACTTGTCCAAGCAGTCAGACACATTGGCCATCAGCTTCACATCCATCGGTTTACTCCCTTTCCCATCTCTCCCTCCCGAAAACACCCTGCCCTCCTTCTGCCTCTGCTCCTCCTCGTCCCTGCCCGCCCACATCCTGCCCTTCAACACACTCTCCCTATACATCCACACCGCACACACCACCATCAGCAGCAAACCAGCAATCCCCAATCCAATTGCCAGCCCTCTCACGGTGCCTGTTGTTATGACTATGCTTAGTGGATTATTCAAAAACCATGACATTCACTAAGCAATTCTAGTTTTTAGAAAATACTCACGCACAGTTATCTTCATGTGAAGTTGATAGCCGAGAACAATTACATTGACTAAATTGTTAAACAGTTCTCAACTATCAACTTCGCATGATTTTAGGTGAATTTTAAATGTCTAGTGGTTATTTTCAATATAGTGAAACAAAAAATATTTAGTTAATTGTTTAGCGAGGTTGTCACCTGTCCTATCATCGGAGCTGCCGGCCGGAGTAGGAGAAGGAGCAGCAGCAGTACTTGTATTCGGCTGTGACAGAACCGGCAGCTTCGTCACCGGGATGAATATGGTATCATAGACGTTGAATTTGTTCCCGTTGACATCAGTGATGGCCTTCTGCTGAGATCCAAACCTGGAAGCAATCGAAGATAGGTTGTCGGACGGTTGGACAACATAGGAGATCATGTAATTGGCTCTTGTGTTGGACACAGTTGTGTTCTTGTCTGGGCACTTGCAGAAGACAGGGAATATAGCATTGTCCCCAATTTGGAGGTTGGTTGCTACAAGGTTTGGGTTAACAACCTCAACAGAAGGGTAGGTAGTGAGGTTCTCAAACTTGATGGTGGAGACTAAGAAGAAGGTATCGTTGGGTTTGATGGTGTAGGAGATGTTAGCATAAGAGATGGAACCAAAGGTGGTGTTGACGGAGTTGCAGGAACATGTTAAGGGAATAAAGAGTTGCTGGTTTTGAATTAGAGGAGAGGAAACTGAATCAGAGGATATGTTGCTTGGGTTTGCAATCATGAGACGGCTGACTTGGAAGAGGTCTCCAATGGAAGCTAGGTCAAGAAACTGACTCTGAGCTCTGTAAAAAGCATAGGCCTGGCATGGATAGCTTCTTCCACTGCACTGGAACCCTGTGTTGTTCTGTTGGCTCTTTGTCTGGCCATGTGAGGGTTCAACAAGCTGCAACAGCAAGATGAGAAGGACAGGCCAAACTCTCATTTTGGCTTCTCTCTCTGCTTGTTTCTATTTTGACATGTTTGTTTATTATATATAGTGTAGAATTTCAAGTGCTGTGGCTGCGGTTAGAGGCAAGGAAAAGAAGAAAAGAAACAATGGACTTAGTTTCCTTTCAGATCTAACTCGGACAGCATTCAAGTCAAACGCTGCTTGCTTATGTCTAAGTTTCCCACTCACCGTTCTTGATATTTATCGTCTATCCCCCAACTATGAATACTAGTCAACATGATTGAATTTTCTATGAGTGACTTAAGATGGGGCCCATTCTTTTTCAGTTTTCAATTATTCCAATCACTGGTATACTTCTAGACTAATTCTATGGTGTTTATTAAATAGTATTTAATTTTTTTAATTTATTTTTTATATTTTTTAAATTAAATATTCATTTTTATTTTTTTAGCAAATTAAAACTATTTTTTAAATACAATAACAATTACCTAATATTTAATATCAACAGTACATAGAAACTTTGCAGGTTATTGGATCACTAATAATTATAATACACAGCTAAATGACTGTTGAGCATTTTTTGTAGACAATTAACTAATTAATCATATCAAATGGATTGATTATTTTTTTTATGGCTTTTAAAGATATTTTTTAGTCTAATATGTTAAAAATTAATCTATTTGAATTTAAATTTTATTTAAAAATTTATCATTTTTACTAAAGTAAAACGAGTAAATTAGCTGTTGGACCAATTGAGTTGGTTAATAGATTGATTACTTTATTCAACCATCATTGTAACGTTTGGTTTGGGTAAATAAAGTTAAAACGATTGGTGATTGGCTATAGGCTCTAGTTTAGAATAAAGCAATAAAATTTATGAAAATATTATTGGTCCTGCCCTTTGGTGTGAAAATGAAACACAAAAGATGAGAGTACGAGGAACGCATATACTACACAAGAAAGTCGTGTCAGATTTGGTTCCCAATAGAGACTTGAGAGTTGACTACTAAATGCAAACTAAACGTATTGGAGAGGTCATTACTTATTTCTATCTTAACAAAGTCACAAGTCATTGCAAAAATTGGACTATGAACATTGATTGCAAGAAATTTCTATGTCCTGGCTAGCAATAATTTCCGTAATTCACACTTTAAGTTGATTATTAATTTATGCCTATTGCCTAAATAGTGTCACTGTTAACCCTGCTCACTTATAGACCAGTCACTTCAAAGTTGAAACCTGAAAAGTTCCTCCGTAAAAGAATCTAGAAAAGTAAAAAACCCAAAGAGCACTCCAGCCTCCAGAGAATTCATGTTTTGTTATTTGATTAGGCTTATATTAATCATACACGTTATTCTAATACTACTTTTTCTAAGTTTGAACTAAGACAATTCATTTGACCGAAAATATATAGTGATGGATACATAACATATGTGCAAAGTCTTTGATACATAACAAACAATATTTGATAGATAGAACCCTAATTCTTGTATATAACACTCCATGCCCATTCTTATTAGTTAAATCACCTCTTCTGTATTTGAAGGTTACTAATTTTTGAAAGATTGAAAATTTTCCTCTTTTCTAAGGTCTAATTGTTCGTGGCATCATCACCAAACATTAGATATTTTTTAGCATGAAAAATAAGTGGGAGGCTCCTATATGATAAGTGGGAGTGGGAGACTTGAGAAATCATGATAATGGGAATAACATTATTAGTATTGGCCAAGTTAGATGCTGTGAATTAGTGATCTAAAATCGGTTAGTGGCTAAGATGATTGACATCTATAAAGATAATAATAATAAAAAAAAGACACTAATTATTGCAATAAACGTTATAAGAATGTGATGTTTGGAAAATGCCTAGATGAATAATACAAAAACGTACCATGTCCAAAGACGCATTATATTTTTTTAAAAAAGTGTAGAGTTCAATTTTAAATAAAATTTACAAAGAATACTATATTTACTATGTAGTGTTTCGTTAGGTCTCTTAAGAATTTCGACTTCAAACTTTTTGTTATCATACAGAATTTAATTAGTACTTCATTTTTTTTCAGAACCTAATTAATTTGAGGTCAAAATTCTCAAACAACTAATTAACACTTATATCTTAAAAATAATATCTTAATTAAATCTATCAAATTCATCACATTTTAGTAATCTATTCTCAAATATCACATTTATAAAACTTAGATTCATTTGATGGAAGGACTAGAAATTGGAATAATGAATAAGTGAGCAAATTTAGCAGTCATCCCACAATATAAACTTGAGTTAAGTTCTCCCATTCTTCTACGGTTATGGTATGTTTGGTTAGAGAGTGAAAATATGAATAAATTTTGCTTAAGAGTCATTTTAGTAAAGTTTTATTCCACTTTTACACACTCAAACCAAACATTCTCTTACAGAAAAATGATGAACATATTAAAGATTAAATTCTCAAAGTAGTCCTTCAGATTCATAGTGTTCACCATTTTAATCCTTTAATAAATTCAAAATTCACTATATTGGTTGTCGAGATCCAATTCTAGGATCATATTTGTTTTTAGACCCTTTCTAGCATTGAGTCAACAAATGAAATGCTGAGCTGATTCTAACTTGTCAAGCTTGACATAGGACTAAACGACGTCGTTTCATTTTGGTAGTTAAACAAGACAAAATTGAGAAGACGAATAACAATTTACATGATGTACAAACCGTTTTTTTTCCTTCTCATTCTCCAAAATAATTTCGTTTTTGCATGCTTGTTCAAGAGCGAAAACAAAATGATGTCATTTAGTCCTATGTTTAGTGTGACAAGTCAAAACTAGCTTAATATTCTGTTCATTGACTCAACACTGAAAAGAGTCTAAAGACCAATATAGTACCTAGAGCTGGATATCAATATAACAATTTTTGAATTTAAAAGGCTAAAATAGTAAAAGTTGTGAATCCAGAGACCACTATGAGAATTTATTTCATATTAAAAGCATTATTTACAAATTACAAATTACAAGACCCAAAGTGACCTTTACGAAATTTTTTATAAGATAACAATAAGGAATATATATACATAATCAAACCTATTGATTAAATAAAATAGTGAAGAGAGAAGAACAAAATTAAAAGGGTTGGCAAGCCTCACCCTCAATATATTAGAATGATTATCTGTTATCTCTATCTTCCTGTATCATCCTTTTTGATAGTAAAATCCCAAAGATCTCCATATTTCTCATTGAAATCCCAAATGTCCATGGTGTTATAGTCATTGATCAACTTATCTCTAGCTCCCCTCTCCATATTATATATCTGAGGTTCAAAGTGGTGAGGCTTATCCGGCTTATCCATCTCGATTATGCAGAATATGATTGTAAATATACCTGCTCCTATGTATAAGTACTCCCCCTGAAATAAACAAACAAACATTCATCAATGAATGAAACTTAGCATTCATAGTTGAAGTCTTCTTCGTTATTACCGGAACATTGAAGAAGAATCCGGCAGCAATAGCTGGTGGGAACAGCCATGAAATAAGCCCTGCATACAATATCAATATATAAGTAAGAATCAGCCAATTTTTTAAAATTATTTTGAATTTCATCATTGCCTTATTGACCCCAAGTGAAATTTCAGCATAATGCATATGGAATGAAAAAGAACCTACATAAACATGAATTGAATAGTGTATGATGTACCTTGGAATCCTGTGGGGGGTTCTGCTGCTGCAATCTCTTCAGCAATGGCACTCCAAAATACTCCTGAAAAGGGATGGATGTAAATGGAAGATGATGTTTGTGATTGTTGAGATGTTGAAAGAGAAAAATATATACCTTTGAGTTCTGCTTCTCCTTCATAGAAAGTGTGGTGGTCATCATAGATTCCATATTGGAACTCTTCAGGGCTGATGCCATTAGTGCGGAATTGGTCTATAGGGTCTTCATTGAGGTCAGGTTCAATCTCAGCAAAACCAGCATTCAACAAGAAAGTTGTTCTTCTTCTTCTTGAAGAGCTCTTTGTGAAGATGGCTTGCAAGTTGGGAGATGAGGACTTAGAAGAAGTGAGGTTGGAGAATGGAGGAAGAGATGAAAGTGAGAGTGAGGAACAAAGGGCCATCATGTCACTGTGATTCGTTGGTCACGTTGCTTCCTTGCTTCTTATCTCATTCATTCATGCTGCTTTTTTATCCCTTATCTTCTCTTCTCTCCTCTTCTCCTCCAACCCTTTTCTCTTATTTGGATTTACTATGTCAAACCCAAATTCTTTCAACTAAAACATGAGAATTCAACGTAAATTATTCCTCATCTTTGCTTGGTAAATTATATTTATTTATTTTTAGTGAAAGTATAAAAATTGAAAATGTATTATTTATTTATAAGGGAAGTATTAGTAGTAAAAAGAGACTAAAGTCCAGTTTGGTAAACAGTTTAATTAAGCTCATTTTAAGCTCATATCAAAAGTAATTTATAAATAAGTTATTTTATATTTGAGTTTTTAGTTTTAAAGTACTTATTTTATAGAAATGTGATAAAAAGTAGTATTATTAGGAGAGAAGTAATTTTTTTTAACTTCTCTATAAACTCCTAAATAACTTCTTAAAAAGTCGCAATTTGATTTTGAAAATTAGGTGGATGTTACAATACTCCCTTGATGTTTGGAGTTTTAAAACTCTATATACTTTTAACAAAAAAAACACTATTAAAATTTAAAATTTAATTTACTTTGCATTGATTTAGATTAACATTTAATGCATACTAATGAAATCAATAAACAATTAATACTTTTTTTTGAAAAACTACAAATATATTAATTACAACTTATAAAATATATTTTTAATAAATGATAATTATAATTATTATAAGAAATTTAATATGCTTTATTAGTATATAAGTTATTTAATTAGTTAATAAAATCTAATTAATTAATAATTTTATATTTTATTTATTTTAATTATTTATTTAAAATGATAATTTATTTCATAAAGTTTAGTTAATATATTATCTTCTTTTGTTCATTGAAAATAATGAATTTGTTCACCGACAAATTTATTCCTATTTCTGTACAATTTGAATCGTATTCGTATATTTTATTTTTTTTATTAATCTAATTTTATTCACATATTTGAATTTTAAATTTTTAAAATTTTTTATTTAAAATTTAGATAGATATAATTTAAATTAATAATTTAATTTAATAAAAATAAACGTATTCGTATTATTTTTATTATCTTAAGCAAAAAATATCTCTAACTATATTTTCTAGGTAAGATTTATTAATCTTTTCAGATATTATGTACTTATATATACACTCTAATATTATTAATTTGAAAGATTACATATATCTATCTTTTTTATTGAGATATTTAAAAACCATGTTTAACCGCTTTAAAAAATAATACGAAAACATTTATTTAAAATAAGATGAATATATTTATTTAAAATTTAAAAATTTTAAATAAATTTATTCGTATTAATTTTAAAATAATATGAATATGTTTGTTTAAATAAAAAAAATTAAAATAATAAGAGTATTATATCTTTTTAATTCTTTTAAATTTTTATTTTTATCATAATTTTATAATAATTTAATATCAATTTAAAAATGAAATAAATTTAAATTAAAACAAAAAATTTAACCCAAATAGAATTTAATGTTAATTCTTTTCTCTTTCCTTAATAATTAAATGATGATTCTTCTCTCTCTTCTTAATTAAGGAGTACTAAAACTCCAAATACGTTAACTTTTGTTTAACTCTTTAAGAAGAGTTTTAATACTCCAAACCTTCTAGGAGCATTGAATCAGGCGCCTGAAAATTATATCAGACATTAATACTACTACTTTTTATAAGTTAAGAGTTCAAAAAAGTTACTTTTAAAGATTCTCAAATGGGTCCTAAATGCTTATAAAAAACAATAAAGGCTTATTCCAATCATCTTTATTATTATACAAATAAAAACTTAATCATAAATATAAGTAAGAGATTTGTTATTAGTTAATATCATTGACAAAAAATCAATTTAATTATTTGAGTAGTTAATTCACTCGTTCTTAATCTAAGTATTAAAAATTTAAATTTATTTTTATGAATATAATAATCTATAGTCAACAACAAACTTTAAAATACAGTGATTTGCGATGAATTAATCCTCGAACTGTTGTAATGTTGATAAAAAAACAAAAAGAACACCGGTTATACATGCTTACTAGTTAAGCTAAGCAGGGAGATCTTGTGAAAGAATAATTAATCAATTAATTAATTAATTAGAGGTGTCCCCAGCCGGCGGCATGTGAAAGAACAAGGCAGGCATGGAAGTGAAGTGTGAAAGTCAACACTGTAATACTAACCGAACTGAACTCAGCAGAGCTAACTAGTCTAAGAATCTTTCTTCAATCTCCAATCATGTAAGTCTTTCTCTTTCTTTTCCTTTTCTGTCTCATGCATACAGATACAGGAAGCATTTTCATGATTCTGTTTGCTGTTAGTTTTAGCCATGGATATGCAGAATCAAATTCCAACCCCTGCCACTGAGGAAGTCAACTACGTTTCCCTTTTTAACTTGCTTCAAGAATTCACAACTATTCCCAATATTGACAAGGCTTGGCTTTTTAACTCTCATTCAACCAGTAAGGCAGTAACCATCTTTTCTTTTATGATTCTTTGTTGTAACTTGTGACATTCACAATCATATTCTCCCACTTCTAACATTAGCAACAATATTAACAGCATTGCAGGGAATGTTTTATATTAATCAACCTGATCTTGTAGCAAATAAGACCAAGAAACTCATGCTATCATGCCAAATCTTTAAAGAATCTGAGAGTTCTGTTAACTTTCTATGGGCTCCATTTCCAATAGAGATTTCTGGAGTCTCCTTGATTATTCCATCACCTTCTGGCTCTAAACTATTGCTAATTTGGAATCCCAAGGATGACGAATCGCCTTGCCGCTTTGAAATTTGGAGTCTGTCTCGAATGGAGAAGGATTTCCATATCCCCCAATCTCTGCATGGCTCAGTCTACAATGATAGATGGTAAATCTTTGATTTTTCATCCTCTTTTGCAATTTTGTAGCAGTAGAATAGAAATGTAGAGGCACTTTTACTAGAGATAGCAATTAGCTTCATACAGGAATCATTCCTTTCTGTTATGATTTAGGTTTGAGGGAGTCTCTTGGAACTTGGATGAGACATTTGTAGCTTATGTAGCAGAAGAACCCTCTCTTTCAAAGCCGGAATTTAGGGATGCAGGCTACAAGAAAGGTGGTGGTTGCGTGCCGGCCGACAAGAATTGTGGTACATGGAAAGGCCAAGGGGACTTGGAGGAAGATTGGGGAGAAACATATGCTGGAAAGAGAAGGCCTGCACTTTTTGTTATAAACATCAGCAGGTTTTGTTTTGTTCTTTTCTTTTTTGCACATCGATTTCGGATGATTTTTTAGCTTAAGGTGTAGTTCTTAGTTGAATTAGTACTGTGACAGTGGAGAGGTACAAGCTGTTAAAGGAATTGACAGATCTTTGAGTGTTGGCCAAGTTGTGTGGGCGCCATTCCACGATGGCTCGGAACAATATCTTGTTTTTGTTGGGTGGTCAGGTGAGAAAAGAAAGCTTGGTATGAAGTACTGCTCTAACAGGCCTTGTGCATTATATGCAGTTAGAGCACCCCATCATGACTCAAAATCTAATGAACAAGAGCTCAAGTAAGTCAGTTTAGTAATATAATCTTCTAAATTCTCCCTCTTTTAAATCCTTTTAGATACATAGTACATATTTCTTTTCATGTAGCTCAACTCAAGAATGGTATATACTGAACCTTACTCGAACCATAAGCAGTGCCCTCTTTCCAAGATTCAGGTATGTATGTTTGTTTTTTCTTCTTTTTTTCTTTTTGATAATTGAATAAGGCTCAACATTCAAAGTGAATGGAGCAAATTTTACTAGTTTATGAAACTATCTCAATTATGGAGAAGGTAGGTGCCTAAAACTGTGACGATCATTTTGGAATTTCGACCAGCCCAAATGGAAAATTCCTTGTGTTTTTATCTGCAAAAAGTGCTGTGGATTCAGGAGTGCACAATGCTACAAACTCACTACATAGAATTGATTGGTCAACCGATGGAAAACTGCACCAATCTGCCAAAATTTATGATATTGTAAGCTCTTCTTCTTCTGTGTGCAGTTTATAATAGCCTTCTGAAATGCTACTTCATAACTCAAGTCCTTGTATTGTCACCATCAGTTAATAACTGCTATTTCCTCTAAATTTTGAAGCTTCCAGTTGTGACAAGCGCCGAGGAAGGTTGCTTCCCCGGGCTTTATTGTACAATTATCCATGATAATCCTTGGCTTCTTGACAACTCTACTATGATCATATCATCTATCTGGCACAGCAGTGAAGTTCTACTCTTAGTGAATGTGTTGAGGCAAGCATATGACAAAACTAAAATAATGTTCAAATAATGTTCATCATGTTATAGTGGGGAAGTTGCACATATCAGCCCAGCAGATCCTAGTTTCTCTTGGAACCTTCTTACACTGGATGGGAACAACATCATTGCCAGTAACAACAAATGCTCAAGTTATCAATAATTTGGCCTTTTAAAGTAGAGAATCAAGTAGTAATATATATCCTTTTTTTTTTCCTTTGTCAATCTTTTTGCAGTTTGCAGCAGCCCGGTTGATGTTCCTCAAATCAAGTACGGAACGTTCACTGAGAAATCAAAGGAAAGTATTCCATGGAGTTGGTCAGATATAAGCAGTCCCATGTTCAGATGCTCCGACAAGGTCGAATCACAGACATATAAATTCCATCTGTTTAGAAATTAGTCAAATGACTCGCCGGATATTTGCTGCAGGTTAGGTCGTCGTTGTTTTCTCTCAAGTGCAGTATACTGAAGATCCCAATCAAGGAGGCTTGCCAAGGCATAGCAAAAGGTATTTTTAAGTTACTTTGGTTCTTACATAGATACATTTTTTACTTCAATGTCTTAATTTATGTTGTCAAATTCAAGCTCTTATAAAGGTTTGGATTTGACCTTATTGTATCTGTCCATTTATTATTAGTAGTAGTATTTCAATTTCAGGTGCTAGTAATCCTTTTGAAGCCATATTTGTGTCATCTAAATCCAAGAAAAATGATCCACTAATTGTGATCCTTCATGGAGGGCCACATGATGTCTCTTTGTCTTGCTTTTCAAAGTCTTGGGCATTTCTATCTTCAGTTGGATACAGCTTGCTGATTGTAAATTACAGGTAAGCAACAAAGTACTGAATTTCTAAGCATTATTTGTTGCCAATATTGCTAAACTTGTGCCGAGTTTGATTGAGTTCTTTGGTATTCCAATCAAACTAACTGTTTGATCAAGAATCATAAACAGATTCTGTCATTGGTAACAGAGACACACATACAAGTCTCTTTGCCAGAATGTGGAAACCTGTCAAAAGATTCTGCGTTAGCAATATGGTTTAGAAGTTGGTGATAATTTAGCTTCTGTTCTATTGGTTTGGATACTATCTCTGAGACAGAATTCACAAAGATAGAGACACAATTTTTGTCTTAGGAACACAAATTTCATGTATTTCCTGAAACTAAGAACAGAAGATATATGTCTCTATTTCCTGAAACACAACTAAAGGGTCTTTGATCAAAACTAAATAGGAACAAAGAAATGCATACTAATTTGTGTATTTTAAGATTCTTATATGTTGTTGCTTCATTCTTCAGAGGTTCATTAGGATTTGGCGAGGAAGCATTACAATCTCTTCCAGGGAAAGTTGGGTGTCAGGTATTTGTTATGTACTGTAGAAACTCACGTACAGTTGTCCTCGTTTAAAGTTGATAGTTAAAAACCGTTAAATGACAATTTAGTCAAACCTGTTAAATTATCTTACAATTCTTGTTTATTAACTTTACATGAAGACAATTGCATGTGAGTATTCACCTTTATATATTTAAAAAATTAAACTTGTATGGGGGAAGGCAAGTGTTATATTTTTCTTGATATATTTTTATGAATGGTGCAAGTGTAGGATGTGAATGATGTTTTGTCTGCAATAGATGAAGTGATCAAGTTGGGAGTTGCTAGTCCATCCAAGATAACAGTGATGGGTATCTCACATGGTGGCTTCTTGACAACCCACTTGATCGGCCAGTCACCGGACAAGTTTGTGGCCGCAGCCGCTATCAACCCTGTTTGCAACCTTGCACTCATGGTTGGCACAACTGACATCCCTGACTGGTGCTATGTAGAGGCTTTTGGAACCAACTCCAAACATAGCTTCACACAAGCACCTTCTCCACAACACTTGACTCTCTTTTACAACAAGTCTCCTATTTCACACCTCTCTAAGGTTTGTACACATTGAACAGGACACACATTTCTTATTGCACTACCACCTAGGAGCATGGACACACCAAGGTGTTCGCATGTCCGACATGCGAACCAACAAAATTTATTATTTTTGGCCAATACTTAGTCAATATATATATATATAATGTTTCTCAATCTTGAATATGCACATATACACCGTGTCCAGTGTTCGTGTTAGTATATGTTTTCGTAGACCCCTAGTAAAGAAAGCAAGTTGAAGCATGAAGCTGATATAATATTTTCTAGGTTGTAATTTGATAAATTAAATTGTAAGTGCAGGTAAAAGCACCAACACTTTTCTTATTAGGTGCTAAAGATGTACGTGTTCCAATTTATGATGGATTGCAGGTAACTAATTAAGTGATTTGGTTGTGCCTTATCATTGAGCTTAGTCAAATTGGAACTATATGTGTTAATACAAAAATGCTATACGCATACCAAAAAATCAGTTACCAAATTAGTTATTATATATTTGTGTATAATTTAACTCATTTTTAAATGTATATTACTGGTAGTTGATTTTGGTATACACTTAGCATGATTGGTATTAATATCTAACTAATAATAATGATGTTCAAATAAATGTCTTTGATAGTATGCTAGGGCTTTAAAGGAGAAAGGAGTCGACGTCAAAACCATTATGTTCCCAAACGATGTCCATGGACTCCAAAGGTACACTGATAAATCATTCATGTGTGTTTATTTATTAGCTTTAAGATTTTGGAATAGAAGGTTCATGACATAAACTTTTGATTTGGAATGCGATGAAATCACTATCATGGTTAACCATCTTATCTTGTTTATGTTATGTTTCTTTTCAGACCACAATCTGAGTTCGAATGCTTCCTTAACATTGCGGTGTGGTTCAACAAGTATTGCAAATTGCAAGGAAAGGATCACACTTGACAACAGTGAAGAGAACGGCTGTTTTGATGATGGCAATTCAAATGTAATGCTAGTTTTGATGATGGCAATTCACATGTAATGCTGTTTTGATGAACGGCTGTTTTGATCCTGCAAGTAAATCAACTAAGACTCAAATATTATTTGACAATATTGAGTCTATTTCATCATTTGTTGCTTCTTTTTAAAAGGTTTTTTGAAGTTATAGGCTTTTTGAATGATTGAGGATCACCCTCTATGTTCATCACAATAAGAAACTTATTTGTCATAGAATTCCTAGTTCTTTCTACTAAAAAAGTGATAGCATGAGAAAAAATAAAATTTGGACCCAAACTCTTTTTTTCTTACTTTCAAACTCTTCCTTAGTTCAATCAATTATTTATCATTTAGACGTTTATTATTTTGATTATTTATTCTTGTAAATGTTAGTATTATTTTGGGAATATTTTGAACGAGAAGTTGAATCATTGATAAATTTATTTTCAATAAATTCTACCTCTCTTGATTCAACAACTATATTAGACAGAAAGTATAATATTATACTTTAGAATTTTGAGCATATCCTATAAAAGTATTTTTTATGGCTCTTGGCTTCAATTTGATTCTCTTTTGATCAGGATCTTGATAAAAGGCTAAACACCCCACACTTTTAGATAGTTCAAATTAGGTTTTCTTTCTTTTCAAATTTCATAAGGAAAAACATTTCTATGTCTTGATGATATCCTATTATGAATATAACATGATATCAATAATGTTTCATCGCACAACAAAAGCAATTTTGCATTTAATAACATTGAATTAACTATATCTGCTAAGGTCCATTTTTTTTTTTTGCCAAACCATTTTGTTGCGGAGTATATGGAGCGGAAGATTTATACACAATACCATGTAATTCATAAAAGTTATCAAATTCATTAGAAAAATATTCTCTACCTCGATCACTACGAAGAACTTTTATTTTCTTATCATGCATATTTTCTACTTCCATGTTATATTTCTTAAACTTTTCAAAAGCTTCATCTTTTTTTCTAAGTAAATACACATAAATAAATCTAGAACAATCATCAATAAAAGTTATAAAATATCTTTTTTCTTCTCTAGTAATATTGCCATTTAATTTACAAATATCACTATGAATCAATTCTAATAAATGTGTATCTCTTTCAATTTTAGGAAAAAAAATTTTAGTAATTTTAGATTGTATGTAAATATCACATTTCCTGTTAAAATCCTTGTTATTGAGATAAATATAGTTATTTTTATGCATATATTCAATTGATTTGTAATTTAAGTGTGCTAATCTACTATGTCATAAATCACAAGAATCAATAACATACAAAGAAACATTCACTTTATTGATACTAAGTTTAAACATGTCTTCAATACAATATTCTTTTCCTATAAATACATTATTATTAGGGTAAAAAACACATATATGCCAAGGGGAGATTGATATTACGCAAATCAGCCAAACAAGAATCTCATTCATCAATCAACCAGAGTACACTATAATGTAATTCGAATTATATTTCTTCATAATTCGAATCAACCTAGATCGAATTATGACCAACCCAAGCATACAAGTAGTTCGAATCAAATAGGGTCGAATTAGACAACCATAATTCGAATTTAGTCAATTCGAATTACATGCATCACGTGACAAAGGGAAGTTCCAATCATATTGATTCGAATTACTCCCTTTTCGTAACAAATTCTAATAAATTTTTTTAATAAATTTATTTAAATTATACTACAAAAAATATTTTATTCTATGCAAAATAATTTTAAAAAATGACTTAAAAATGTTTTTTAAATTATTTTGCATACAATAAAATATTTTTTTGTGGTATAATTTAAATAAATTTATTAAAAAATATTAATGAACTATCAAGAATAGGCAGAAGAGTATTGTATAAAACTCGAATTGCTCACCGTATAATTTGAATAAGGCTTGATTTGGTAAAGCTTTTACTTTTTAAGAGTAGCTCATGAAAGTTGTCTTTTAAAAGACTACTTTTTAAAAGCTACAGCACTTGCGTTTGGTAAAATCACATTAAAAATAGCTTTTAATAAGTACAAGTACTATAATTGTGTTTGGTAAAACAGCTTTTAAAAATTAAAAAAATTATAATAAACATATTTATAATAAAAAATAATATTTTTTTCAAATTTTAGAGACCAATAATTTAAATATTTATTTGATTTACTCTCTATATTAATATAAATAAAGTTATCATTAGTCAATAATAAAGCTTGTACTGATACGTCTATTACCCATTTATATATATTGACTCACTTATACAAATCACAAAAAATGAGACACATATCTCAAGTAAAATTATATGAAGATTGTGTTAGAATTTGTGAAGGTTAGGTTGAGAAATTAGAAATATATGAGGATTCCAATGGCAATATAATGACAGAAAATATGTGTGAAAAAATAAATAAAATATATTTTTTAATTGTTTTGTATGGAATAAAATATTTTTTTTAATTTCTAAATTATTATTGACTATGTAGAGTACTTTATTTAAAATTTGAGTACATGCATGTATTTACCTAAGTCATTAGAATATTACAAATTTTTATAGTACTCCTAACATTTTTTAAGCCATTTTTTTTAAATTGTTTTGCATAGAATAAAATATTTTTTGTAGTATAATTTAAATAAATTTATTAAAAAAATTTATTAAAAAATATTTATGAGCTATTAAAAATGGACAAAAGTATATTGTATGGAATTCGAATTGATAACTCATTAATATTTTAAAGAAGTCTCGTAATTAAATATTTTGTTAGCTTTTTTTAATGCATGAAATAAAATATATATTTTTAATTTTTAAATTATTATTTTTTTTAATAAATTTTTTAATAAATTATTAATTTTTTTAATAAATCAGGGTATAATTCGAATCATCCTGATTCGAATTACTGTATGTGTATAATTTGAATCAGGTTGATTCGAATTAGTGTGTGTATCATTCGAATCAATATGATTCGAATTATATGTAAATGGAGATCGAATTGAGTAGATTCGAAATATATAAAAATGGCTATTGGTAGATTCATGTAGTAGATTTTTATTTGGCTTATTTGTGTAAATTTTTTCTTCTCTTGGTTTAATATAGTGATTTGCCCTTATTATTAAGCAAGATTACTTTATCGATTCCATTACAACTTTAAATCCTTTCTTACACAAGAGACTAGCAGAAACTAAATTTTTTCTCAAATCCGGAACATGAAGTACATTTATTAAACTTAATTTCTTTCCAGATGTAAAATTCAATTCCACAATTCTTTAACCACAAACATTGGTTAAGTTGTCATTGCCCATCAAGACTTCTCTATTGTTCACTTTTTCATATGTTTTGAATTGATTGCGATCATTACAACCCTGAACAACAGCCCCAAAATCTAACCACCACTCAAGTGATTTTCCAGTGTTGCTATGTTGAGTTCTATAACCATGCCAATATGCATATTTTGTACTTTTTCTATAAACATAGCAATTAGATCCTTGTCTTCCACTAAGTTGATCTTTGAAACAATACAAGAAAAATACCCATTCAGCCACACTTTTTTTTAAGCTACATTTGAAAAGCGTAGCCTTGTGTTGCCTTTTTGTAAGAGAAAAGGATACACAAATGCGACATCATTTAAAAAGCGTAGCCTTAGGTATTATAGAAATCACTTAGTTGATATCTATAGGTTCACTTTTCGTATCAAAGAAGACGCTTTTAAAGGGTAACCTATTTTTTAAGTTTTGGGTGCACTTAAAAAGTGATGCCTAATGTATCCAGAGCAAAATACTTATCACTTGGTAACTTTTTTTCCTCTTTTACACGAAAGGAAACCTACACTTAGCGAAAATTTTGTCAATTCCCTCCTTCTAGGTCATCACTCCCCTCCAAAGCCCCTTCATCCTTGCACTGACCCGTGAAGAAACCCTCTCACCACACTCACCATCGCCACTGACCACCCACCATCACGCAGAAACCCTTTCACTGCACAATCGCGAAGAAACCCTCTCACTGCACCATCGCGAAGAAACCCGTACTCATGTTCGCCCTCACCATCGTCATCTCTGCGCATCTCACCTTCGCCAACCTTGTCGCGCACAACCCTCACCGTCGCCACCACTCACTCATCTTCATCACTCACCACTCACCACGCCGTCACTCATCTTCATTGTTGCTTCTCTTCGCTGCGCGCTCACATCAGGAAGACTCTGGCTCAACTGAAAGCCTCTCATCAGTCGCTTACCATTGTCAAGAAGGTGTGTATTCACCTTCATTTCCGATTTTAGGGTTGCAATTTGGGGGTTTGGTACAAAATCTTGTGAACTCGTGAATTGATGAACATGCATGCTAATGTTGCGGTGCAGTAAAACTAGTGAATTTGGGGGTTTCATTCTGTTAGTGTTGCACCCCAGGGTTTACTGTGAGTTGTTGCTAAAATTTTATGGTTGATCTAGTTGTTTGAAGCTGGTAAATTTAGTGTTAGTTGATTTGAAGTTTGTGTGCTATGATTGATCTAATTGTTGAGGTTGTGAAATTAAGATTTCTTTCGATTTTGAACTTTGTTTAAGAATATCGGTCAGCTTGATGAGTGTGGAGGATAGTTCAGTGTTATCAAAATTAAGTAAAATTAGTCACTATTATAGTTTCACATACAGATAAGTACTTATATTTCAAATCATAACTCCTAAGTACGAAGTTGATTTATATTTAAGATGATGAGAGGGACTGATTTCACTTGTATTTAGGAAATTAGATCAAATCCATAAGAAAAATTTGACATAGACCAAAATCATAAATAGCTAACTCTAGAAGTGACTAGAAATTTATTTAAAAAGAAATTTAATTTGGGGGTTTTAGGGTTATAGGTTCTTTTTTGGGTACTGATTCGCCAAAAATAGATTAAGCCAGGGGATTCATGTTTGGTCCATCAATTGCATTGGTGATATTGGTGGCAAATTGATATATCTGTCTCAATTCATTTTTAATTTACAATTTAGGTTGATAATTCTCATTTTTCTGTTTGAAGCAATGCCGTTTTCCCCTTTTGCACTTGAAATTAAGCTGATTGGTATGATTTTGTGAATTTTACATTCAGCTTTAATGAGAATAATAAAAAACCAACAAGTTGAGAAGAGAAAAAGTAAGTGATCAATCAAATAGATACCGTGGTATTGTATCTTATTTATTTAATTTAATGAGCAGGCTTATTATCTTATGAATCTACTCTGAATTCTGTTTGAGTGAACATTTTTATTTTACTGTATGCATAGTACATGATAGGAATTAAAGTTAATTTTTTGCGTTTATGTTGCTTGCTTCGTTTGAATTTGCTTTTTGATTTTGCATCTTGCTTCATTTGCCTGAGTATCCTGCTTCAGCTCCCATTTTGGAGGTAGCTTTGTGTGTGTGTGTGTGTGTGTAGGTATCTAGATGTATTACTACTAATTTACTAAATATATCAGATTAGTTTACATTTAGAATTGTTTCAGGTTCTCTGTGTCCTACTACTTCAGAATGCTGGGCCGAAATTTAAGGATGTCTCTGCATGTTCCTCTTTGGTAAAAGGAAGAGATTAAGCATCAAATTCTAAACAGTATTATCAAGGATTCGGTAAGATTAATAGAGATCAAAAGCAACTAACTTATCCTGTGACCTATAGGTCATGGTAGCAGCCTCATTCATTGGGGCACTAGTTTATGCAATAGCTGCTGTTTTTGTAGTATGTCAGTTCAAAACTAACTAGTATTTTGCTACTAAGTAAAGGGAATATTTGCACTGGCAGAGACACAATACACAATACACAATGCACATATATATCCAAATCAGTTAGATATATCTATGTTTATGAGTTACAAAATATAAATCTGATTAACTTGTTTCTAAATTCTTGTTAACAAGTATAGACTTTTTTGACCTGCCCTTCTCTTGTGGTTTTTTTGCTGATATATAATTCAGATTCAGCTTTTATCTCAGTTAAAGTAAGTAATCAAACAAGTTCTCCTGGTTCTCTTCACATTGATAATTTGGATAAGGTGAGCTTTTTATAGCCCTTTTATTCTGTTTCTTCTGAACTTCCATCTTTGGTTAATAAATTGCTTACTCTCCTTTATTTAGTGAAGCTTTCATGGCCCAAGACATTGGTCAATAAGTGGTTGAATATCAAGTGCAAAACTAATAACTTTCAAGCAGATGATGATGTTGATGATGATGTCCTTTATCAAGGTAATTGACCAATTTTTCACATGGCTTCAATGCAATCTAGGACTCTAGAATTGGGATTCTTAGCTTTCATTTAAAAAGATTGTTTTTTATTTATTTTTTAAATGGCTAGACTAGTTAACTATACATATATCTTTTCAATAATACACCATCAATTCTGTTTAGCTTTTGTGAGCAATGTTCTTTTCTTTTCTTTCTTTGTTTATTTAATTTACCCTTAGTTATGTTGTTTTCCAACTTCCATGGTTTTTCCTACCATTATTGGTACCCCCAAAAAAAATTTTGTTTTATTTTGTTGTGTTGTGTTTGATTGAGTGACATGATTAAATAACAGTGGAAAGAAAACAGTTTTATTTACTTTATGGTTTTTCCTTTTGCATTTGGAATATTGGTGCAAAATTGATATATCTGTCTCAATTCATTTTTAATTTTATAATTTAGGTTGATGATTCTCACTTTACTCTTTGAGACAACGCCGTTTTTTCCTTTTGCACTTGAAATTAAGCTGATTGGCATGATTTTGTGAATTTAGCATTCAACTTTAATGAGAATAGTAGAAAAGCAACAAGTTTATTTTCTTGTATTTTTAATCTTTAATCTGATACTTGCAATTGGAACATGTGCTTCATTTGTTGCTCTTGCCAAGCAGACTTTTCAGAATTCATTCGGTTCTATGATTTTGTTTTCTTCATGTGTCGCGAGAATGGTCAAAATAATATTTGTAAGTAGCCCGGTCATTTTCTTCAATATAATCTTGTATTGATTGCGTATGGTGGTGAATCAGTATGCAAAATCCTTACATGGTTCTCTTTTTGAATTATGATAATCTACCGCTATAAGCAGGGTAGTAACTGGTTGGAAATTAGTTCTTGCTGGGAATGAACAAGGGAATGAACACTGATATAATTGTTAAGGCCAAGAGTTTTTTTGATGGTGATGAAGATCAGCATGAAAAAGATGTGTTTGAGAAGAATTTGAAGGTGCTTCAGAATATCTTTTAGTCATTACGCTGAGATTAAAAGATTAATAATTTTTTGTTTGTTAAGTTCTTTTCGGATATAGAGGACAAACTTTGCATTCTAATTGATATGTGATGCAAGTTTCATGTGACTTAAATTATCTCTTCTTAAGATTATGTCTTTGAATTGTGTAAAGATGATTTTTATTATTTAAAAAAATTATTTAGTATAATTATGTGTTTAATTTTATTTTATAGTATTTAACTCATTTAATTAAAAATGTAAAATTATATATGTAATAATATTATTAAATATTATGTTGTATAAAAAATTATTAGAATATTATATACATATAGAAAATTAAAAAAAACAATGAAGGACCTAAGGCTACACTTATATAGAGTAGCTATGGTTATACAAAAAATTAAAAAAAAAGACCTAGGGCTACACTTATATAGAGTAGCTATAATATACAATGCGGCTACGTTTTACAAGTGATGCAGTAGCGTTGAAAAGCGTAGCCTATTCTGGTAAAAATGGAAGCTGAAAAGCGTAGCTTTTGGTCCTGGACAGCATCACTTGAAAAGCGTAGCCTATTCCCAAACGCCAAAAGCGTAGTCCTTGGTGTTGAAAAGCGTAGCCTTTGAGAATAGGCAACGGCCGAAGAGGAATCACCACAAAAAGCGTAGCCATAGCCCAAAAAGTGTAGCCGTAGCCTAAGACATCATTTTTTTCACTTTTGGCTACACTTTTCAAGTGTACCTGAATGGGTGTTTTTCTTGTAGTGAAACTTTCTTTTTCAGAAGTTTATATTTTTTGATGTAATATCATTTCTTGTGACAATGATAACACTCTCTTTGTCTCTTCTTGCCTTGTTTTTAATCTTTTGAAAACTTTCTTTTCTTCTTATTTGTTTTGTCTTCACCAATATGATTCACTTTAGAACTTTGAGAGAGATACACAACATCACGTTTTCGAGTTTCCTCCTCTATACGTATATGTCTTAGTAATTTCTCAATTGTGAAGTCCTCACCAAGATGTAAAAGTTTCTTCCTATAACCGTTTCATGATGAAGGCAATTTTAAAATAATTGCTCCAACTTGTAATGATTTAGGGATCACCACTTGTAGATCACGAAGTCTACTTACAAAGATTTGTAATTCATGAATTTGATCCATAACAGGCATAGTATCATTCATAATAAATTTAAAATATTTCATCATAATAAACTTATTTGTTTCTTGTCGTTCAGTATTGTACTTTTCTTCCAAAGATTTCCAAATCTCCAATGGTAATTGAATTGACACATAGAGATCATATATAGAGTCGGTCGGATAAAGTATTGAGAATATAACCTCGACATGCAAAAGTATCTTCATCATGTTTCTTTTCCAATTGAACAATTTTTTTCTTTTTCTTCCGGTGTGAAATTTTCAGCGGCATCAGTAATTGGTGTAGTCTTTGGGTCAATCACATATGCAAGAGTGAGAATTGAAAAAAGAAACATCATTTTGTCCTTCCAACGGTTGAAGTTCATTCCATCAAAGCGATCTAACTTGACAAACTCTTTATTCATGACCTTAAACATGGTGTTTTGATCTTGTGCCATCTTCAAGTAATATCTCTCTAAAATTGTTGGGTATATGAAGATGGTTTCAAAGGCACAATTAGATCACTTTTTTTAAAGAGATATTTGTCCCCACACTTAGTTGTTATATGATTGATGACAATACTTTCTCAAGATACAATGAAACCTAAGAATTTCTTAATTAGTAATAGTAAGAAATTCTCAACTCTCTTAAACAAAGAAAATCTCTTAATTGTTAAGTAAAATGTACACTTAGTACTTATATATGTTTGAAATAGTGGACAAAGACTTATTTATACATATTGCACGTAGAAATTATAATTTGTTACGTACACAAATAGTTGTGTCTTTTCTATTGTCAATAGATACAATATTTTGAGCATACACAATTCTTAAAGAATTGTGTCCCTTTAACCAATAGATACAATGTTTTGAATATACACAATTTTTAGAAGGTTGTGTCCCTTTAGTCAAATGGTACTAAATGGTTAGTAACCGTTTATTAATATTAATTAATCAAATTTGTAAATATCTTTAGTGTCAGTGAGTTACGAACCTTGTCTGGTATTAAATTTATTAATAAAGACTATATCATTTGAGTTATAGTTCGTTGGCAAATAAGTTACGAACCTTGTCTAGTATTAAATTTGAATGTCAAATAATATGAATGTTCGAATAGCAATAATATTCATATTGCTTTTTAATTAGACAGACAACAATGACGTTTAAAACGTCTTTAAATAAAAATATCAATTCTATTATATGAATAATGAGAGATACGAATAATATGAACAATGGATCGCATTTTGACCCACTAACAAGGATTATATTTAATTATTTTAAAATTTGATTTTTAAAATTAAAATTAACTTTTTTTTTAACCTATTGTTCATTTTGTTAAAAAAAGGATTGTTCCCCTATACTTTTTCTAAAAATATATGATCTCGTCCATTAAATGGTTGTCATGTATTAGATTTTTAACATGTGTCATAGATTAAAAGTGTCATTTTTATTAAAAGTGTTGTTATATTCTTGAAATCATTATTTTAATTCTAATACCAATTTCTTAATTTGTTTACAATTTAATTTTTTAACAAAAAAAATTACTAAAAGATTGTTTTATTTTTTTTATTATTTTTTATAAATTTTATAATATTATTTTTCTGCTTTCATCTTATTATTATTTTGATTTTTTTATTTTGCAAACTTAATAATTTTTTACGAATTACATTTTTATTTGTAATATTTATAATTTTTTAAATATTTTTCTCTGATTTTTTAAAATCTATATTTTAATCTACTAATTCTTATTATTAATTGTTCTATTTTTAGTCTAGTGATTCTTATTTATTTTTGAATTCTTTAAATAAAATTTATTGTGTAATTGAGATTTTGAAAAAAATTATTTTATATAAATTTAAGAAATTTAATGTCCTTTAAATTAATATTAGTTAAAATTATTAATATAATTATTTTTTTCTTAAATATTCAATTTTATTCATAATTTATATTTTTATTATTAATCTATGCCTTTTAGAGTATACTTTTTAATTAGTTAAATAAATTAAAAAAAGTTATTTTTTCCATCTTTATATGAGTGGTGCTCTTTCAATTAATCTCATTAATAATAAAACATTCAAGATCATTCAAGAGATTAAGATCTAATATATAAATAATATCTATCTCAATGTTGTTGATCATAAGATATGCAAGAATAATAGTATAAGCTTGGAGATCTATTACTTTAGAAGTTGGTTGCTTTGTCCCCATATTACAAGACACCTATCATGTACCCTAAAGTTGATTCAGACTTTCTCAATTTTGAAACAATAATGGCTGAATTTTAATATTTGAATCTTTTATCCCAAATGCATATAATGGCCAACCAGATGATTTCGAATGCATATGTGTTAATAGGAACCGGATAAGTATGTGGAAAAAGAAGTGCATTGGGGAATAATAAAGCAGGGATTTTAGCATGTTGCCTAATACTATTTTGGTGGTCAAACTCAGCATCATGGTCATGACAAGTGGGAACACTCACTCAACTAAATTCATTTATTTGCATGTGATAATAATATATATGAATGCATGTTTAGAAGAAAATAATAATAGAAATGATGATAATATATATATATATATATATATATATATATATATATAAGGTTTAATTAATCTGTTGATCTTTATAGTTTTACAAAATTTTTAATTAGGTCCTTATTTTTTTTTTAATTGGGTTTCTCTACTAATTTTTTTTTAATTGAGTCTTTATACTTTTTTTTTCTTTTTATTTGAGTCTCTGTACTAATTTTTTTTTTAGTTGGGTATTTATACAATTAAGTCAATCACTATTAAAAGAGACCTAATTGAAAAAAAAATTAGTACAGAGACTCAATTAAAAGAAAAAAGATATAAAGATCTAATTAAAAATTTTGTAAAATTAAGGAGACTAACAGAATAATTAAACATAAAAAGAAAGCATTAGGAAAGATATCTGGTGACCCAAAGAGAGGATAGATTAATAGAAGACTATCTTTCTATTTTCATATTATTGATAAATTTAAGTAAAATATCCAAGACCTAGAAAATAAAATAAAATAAAATAAAATATTAGCTCATCTATATATAAGAATGGCAACAGAGAAATACCTTCCGTTCCCTCTTTATTTTTGTCACGGTATCCATAAATATTAATTAAATTTTTTTAAAAAACAAAATTTTAAAAAAATTAATATAAAAATAATGATCATAATGTAAACTAGTTCAACATAATTCAATTTACACTAAAAATTTATAATATATTCATAAAAAAATAGAAACACAATTTTTTAAAAAATAATATATACCACTGGTGGAATTTTTAAGAGACAATGGGGCCATGACCCTTAAATATTTTGTAAAAAAAAAAAAAGCCATTGGATTAAGATTTTACACAACTAAATCAGCTATATCAGGTTCAACACCTACATTTTCCATTCTTTTTTAACTTTTTTTGTTGTCCAAATTGGACTACTGACCTTTGTATTTTGGGTTTTGGCTAATTTACTAATTGGTTAAAACCTTTAAATTTCTTAGAGAAAAGAAAAAGAAAAGCCTTCGTATTTTACACATGGTATATATTACTTGTAGTAAAAAAAAAATTACAAGTATTACTTCCAATGAAAAAGAAAAGTAAGAATCTCACTGGTAGAATAAAAATAGTTGGACAAAACGATAAGATTTTACAATTTTCACGCTGCAATTAGTGGGATTGGAATTAAGATTTTTTTATTTTATTTAATTTAGTACTATCTATGGTTTATTGGTTCGTTAATTTAATTTTTTTAGATAAAATATTACAAGCATTAGTATAATTCGATTCGTATAGATTTGATGGAAAATTCACAATTTATATCTTTTAAATTCTACCAAAAATTATATTAAAACTTAAATATCTAATTATATAAATTTTATGTTAAAATTATATATTGACCCAAAAAAAAATTTTCATGATCGGTCATCGTGAATTAGTGGATATATAATATTAACTAACTAGAAAGTGAATTTAGCTTTCTCTTCTTGTTTGTATAAATATTTCATATTTATTATATTGCCTATCACGAACATAAATATTAAACTCTTCGAATTCTAACGGTAGTGCTTATTTAAAAAAAATAAGAGTTGGAAAAAATATTAGGAACTAATTTTTTTCAGCCAAATTTTTTTGTTTTTAAGCTTTTTTTTTTCATCTTAATCTTTGCGCATCTACTATTTTATTAGTTGCTAATTGACTGAAAATTAAATTAATTCCTTAAAACATCGAATTAATTAACATTTGGTTTTGCCAATTTAAGCATCCATCATTGGCAATTTTAAAGGGGGTAGTAATGACCTATTGCGTTCTCTAACTTTACTTGTAATGGAAATTTAATGATTGGGATTTTATTATGAAAATGTTATAGCATTAGAAAGTTTATAAAGGAAGCGGGGACATTGATGACCAACCTAAATAACTATGTTGGAAACAAGTCAACAACTACAGTAATTAAAACCGAAATTCAAAATGCTAATTATACAATTACAAGTCAATTACCAACAACCAATTCAACAATTTACACCACCTATTATATAAAAATGATAATGTTAAACAAACAAAAAAAATCAACTAAATTTATTTTATTTAACATTTATTAATTCTAATAACAAGTAATACGAGAGAAGTTCAATTTACACTCACTTTATATAAAGATATTTGTTGATTGTTTTTTATTTTTCACAATTCTAGCACGACAAATCAAGAATTAATCTGCTTTGAATTTAAACTTTATTTAAAAGTTTGCTGTTAGTTAATAAATTACTACATACATAAAGATGGTATTCAAACCTTTAACATTTATTTGAGTAAACAAGTGAGTTGATTACTCGACGTCTAAACCAACCCAAATTAGTTATAATTATTGACTTATAATTGTATAGTTAGTATTTCTAAGCCAAAAATATGTAACAAACCATCTTTATAAACGGGTTGAGGTAACAATAATCACTCTTCACAAACAACTCAAATAAACAGCTATAGAGAGAACTGTGATTCAGGGAAGAGAGATGTTAGTAGGTCTCTTAGCTAGCAAAAATATTTGTCATATATATCTCATAGCTTGCGTAAAATTGCATGAGAAAGGGGGCGCCGTAAAAATATTTATGATTTTTTTAAAAATTATTTATAATGTTTGAATTTTGAAGCACTCTTATTTAATAGAACTCTTTAAGAAGATGATGAAAAATTTAAACAATGTGAATAATAGACTATAAATTTAGTTTAAATACATATATAAAAAATAAAAAACTCCACAAATTACTTAAATAAAAAAATACACTCAATTATTCTAAAAAAATAACTATCCCAAATTTTAATTTATCAAACATTTCATTTTAATACCCTCTTTTCTCCCAACTGACTTTCGTCAATAATCATCCCACTTCACCATTGCTGTTTGGCTTGCCACACGACTCACCCATAGTAAAAATAACCATCTACTTAAGAATAAAAATAATCATCCACATACCTAATAAATTGAACATCCAACATATTTTAATTATATATAACTAAACTCAATCCAATCAAAATAATCATCCACATAACAATTGAAATAACCATCCACATACATGCTAAAATGATCATCCTAAAACAGCGACGTCGTCAGGAGGGGGGTTATGGCCAAACCAGCAACGGACGAAGAAGCCTGGCCGCGAGGTTGGTGAGAGCTCGACGACGGATGGGGTGCGTGGTGTAGCAGCGCCGAGGCTGTCGAGTTCAGCAGCGAGGAGTACGACCGTATGGAAAGAGAGAGGCAGCGGCGTTGAAAACGACCCGAAGTTGGCTTCCAGAGAGAGACGAGCCTGACACAACGGACGCACAACGGATCCGCGATGATGGCTGCCGGAAGAGTGGCGCGAAAACAGCGGTAGCAACATTGGGCTGAACGCCAAAGGGCAAGGTGTGTCGGGCTAACCGGCAGAGGTGTAAGCAGTGACAGTAGGAGACTGCGGTGGCATCGGTACGGCCGGTGGGAGTGCAATGGCGCAAGGTAAGGATCGGAGAAGATGAGATTAAAAATAAGTGTATGGAAAATTATGGTGAGATTAAGAATAAGCGTAACCAGTGTGAATGGATTTAAATGCTCATTCTAATTTTTTAAATTTTAAAATTTAAAATTAAATAATAAATTAATAATCTAATTTTTTATTTTAATTTTATTTTTTTATTTATTATTCACATTCTTCATCGTTAACATTTTTTTTATTATTAATAAAGTTGATTAGGATTGCCAAAATATTTATTACGATTAATAGAAGATCTAATTCGTTATTATTTTTTTTCTTGATTATTAATAAAGTTGATAGATGAATGATAAAATAATAATTTATAAAATAAAAAATAGATTTTATAATTAAATAATATATAAAAAATTAATTTGTAATTAAAATTAAATAAAGACTATTTAACAATTATTAAAAAATTAAAAAATATATTTTGTTATAAGACCATTTAAAAATCTAAACGTTGTGGGACCGTCGAATCCGGTACCCTATTACTATTATAAGAGTAAACACCCAACCCGGTCCCTGTCCATTTTCAATTAGGACAACGCGATCCCTCACCAAAAAACTAACCCACACCGGTCCCTATCTATGCAAAAAATCACTCATCGCGCCCCTTCCCGTGTATCCCCGTCCATAGATGACGGAAAAAGCTTATGTGTCAGTTACCGGCGCTGATCTGTCAGTTAACCCAGTGTGAAGTGCCAAGATGGATAAGTGGGAATGGACAGGGGTCGATTTGTCCCCCTGTCACATTAAAAAACGACGTCGTTGCTAGGTTAATAAGAAGCAAATGTTTTCTTTATCATTTCATTCCCCAACCTCTACACAAAGTATTCACAGTCTAAACAAGAAACCCTAGGAGACCATGGTTGGAAGTGGAGAACGTTGTGCATCCTCCAACCTGTGAGCTGGTGATAGTTGGAGTTATAGCATGAACTCTAATGAGAGTATTGTAGGTAGAAGGAAGAAGAGATGGGTCTCCCCAAAATGCTGTTGCGGGTCTGATGCTGTTCTGTTCATGTCTGGGACCAAAAGTAATCCGAATAGGTTATTCTTACGGTGCCCTAAATTCAAGGTATGTTCATGTAAATTTTTCTGTTGAATGTACAAAAATTCTATATTTAGTTCCAGGTCTGTTAATGGTGTTAACCTTTTTGTATCTGTCTATATGTAGACTGCAGAAGGATGTTGCTCATTTTTTGTATGGCTAGATGATTATGTCTCTTCCTTTAATGAGCATTTTTCGAAGACAACATCAAAAGGGGTATTGCAGAAGAACCAGCAGCGATTTGAAGGCCTTAGTGATGCGGTGGATGACAAAGTGGAAGAGTTAGAAATGAGGTTGATTGGATTAGAAAATCAATTGGAAAAGAGCAGGAAAAAAATGGGTGAAAGTAGATGCTTGGGGTTAGGTTGTAGTATTTTTGCATTTTTTATTGGGGTTATGGTTGCCTGTTTATTTAGGACAACTATGTATGCAACCTAATGAATAACTTTAGGGTATCTAAGAACTGTGTGGCAAGATGAGATTAGAAATGTAAACATTTTGGATGTAAGTTATATGAAGATGAATTATTATGATGAGTGTTTAAGGTTTGTTACTTGAACTTAATGCAAATTAGAGCAGCAAATATTTGTGCATGTAACATAGATTGAAGTAAACCTTGTAAAGCATAGCAAAAAGTACTATCATATTCATATTGTCAAGAAAGATGTAACTCATATGTTCACAGTGATAATATCATTGTAGAGGCAACATGGCCCTAATCAAAACTTAGACATTTGTAAAAACTAAAATACCAAAATAACAGCAAAACATTTGCTAACATAATTGTATTCTTCAAACTAAAGTCTCAAAATACCAAAATAATAGTATCACATATCTCAGTATCACATATATTAATGTCTATTATAACTGTCACCCCTGCCTAGAAGGCCTAAGTCTTGGAGGCCGGTAGTCGGGTGTTGGCACAAATTTCAGAAGTCGTGATGCTGTGGTTGAATTTGCAGCTGCCATCGTCTCTTCAGAAATCGCATCATGACTGGTTCCTGGAGTAGTCTTTCCAGCTATTGAGTCATTTGATTGGAGTTGTGAGCTGTGAGGCTTGACGATTGGGGCTTGGGAAGGTTGAGATTTGAATCATAAGGTTTGCCCCGGTGCTGGTATGGGTGGAGGCACGAAAGATGGAGCTGGAGGCCTAACAATCTGCTGCTTCTCCCTAACTGTTGGAGGGTTGTCATTGGAGTTTTTTCCTGCAGCCTGTAACAATGAGGGATTGAGATGTAATAATTTGTTGGATGAAATAGGTTTTGTTTTTTTAAACAATAGAAAAAAAATACCTCCTCAGCTGGTGGTGCAAATTGCGAAACTGAAATTTCTTCTCTCTGATTTTTGGGTAGTTTCTTCTTAGATTTTTTGGCTTTGCTCTGTGACAAAATTCAATATATTATAGAAAACAAGCAACAAAAGATAATTCTCAAACACAGCTATTGTACATAACACAACCATTCTCAATCAAGCAACATATAAACCTAATCAGTACATAACACAGCCATACTCAAGCAAGCAACATATAAACCTAATCAGTACATAACACAGCCATTGTACCTCAATTCTCAAACATAGAGTAAAGAAGTTATTGTTTAGGACAAGTCAATTCTTAAAGCTAACACATTGTACCTGGTCAGTGTTTGTTGCAATTAGCTATTGATACATGTTTAATAAAATTTATGACAACAAATAATGTAAATCCAATTAAAATGTCATAGTAATGTTTTATAATGATGGTTCCATTTTAGTCACATGCCCAGGAAGAACAAATCTCATAATCACTCAGATTATTAATTGAATCATTCATGTAGATATAGCCAAGCAGCTTCATTCCGTTTTCATGACACATGTATAATATTGCAAATTTTTTAAGGTTTCATTTGATCTCATTAAGGTCTTCTCAGGGACTTATCACATGTAGTAACTGAAGACAAACCAACCAATCACCATATTCTTATCTATCACAGTGGTGTGCTAAATTTAATACACAATCAAATCTGTTTAAGAAAAAATTCTGCTATGGACCCCTTTAGATAGTGCTAATGAATTGCAAAGGCCAATAATAACCACTAGATTCCTTTGATGGATATGTGTTTTGCTCGTGACATAAGAGCCAAACTCTTTCTATGGTGGCAAATAATGTAGATTCTACTTTGAAAGAATTAATTCATCTACTAATAAACTAAAAAATAAAAAAATTTTATCTCAATGAAGACTAATAAAACATCCAAATCCATATGATATAACACAATAATTAGAAAGAGTTATAAAAATTTAAAAAGGATTCACAGTGGTCTATGGTCTATAACAAGTGAAATCATATCATGTTAAATATTTGGGCGTTCATAAGAAAATGGAAACAAAAGAAAAAATGACTGATTGATAAATAAGTTATCCCAAGTTAGCTTAACCAAAAATAAAGGGAAAAAATGACTGATTCAGTTCTAGATACCTAAAATAACCATTCTAAAATAAATATGAACTTAAAATTAGCATCAACTCACAGTTGAAAATTAGCTGGATTATGAAATAAGTATATAGGATGCGTTTGAGAAAAAATAAAAAATAAGAGTAGCATCTAATTAAATTTATTTTCAGTTTCTGAAATCAAGTTGTCAAACCAATTTTTTGAGAATCAACAACAAACACACCCATAACTTTCCTTTTTCACAACTAAGTAATGCAGCAAAGTCTGTAAAAATGTAATATTCTATCTTAACATATCACCTAACTACTTGATAAGTTGATAGCATCGAAGAGCATGAATGTATGATAAGGCAAAAATAAAAAAAAAATAAAAAAAGCTGCATAGTGACAAAAGTTTTTCCTTTAACATGGCTTCAAAGTGCATAAGAATTAATTCCTCAACTAATAAACTGTCAAATATAAATGTTTTATCTCAATGAAACAGAGATTACCAACCAAATCAGAGCGTAGATCATACATAATTATTCAACATAAGTAACTAATTAGCAAGGTTTAGAGCTGACCTTTTGTTGATCGGAGATAAAATTCAGTCCCAACTCAGTGCAATCCTCTAGATCCTGCTTCAATACTGATAAAAACCAGCCCCAAGTGTCTTTGCATTCGTTTGGAACCACAGCATATGCAATTACAAAAAAGTGGTTGTTGGCATCTTGCCCCACTACAGATAATAGCTGCCACCATAGTAACCTTTGAGGAAGCACCCGTCCAACCCAATTAGAGGCCTGCACCCAGCTATAAAACCCTTTTTACATACTTCCAAACTTATATACAATTTGTCGAACAGTGGCAGCGACTCTGGCTGAGGTATGACATCAATCATAGCTGTGCTCCCTGGATTACTCCTGTGTAGTTCCATCAGATAGTCACGAAGCTTTTCATACTGAGCTTGTTCGTTGCCTATAACTATCTCTCTGGCAACCTTCAGTCCCCTGCTTATCATTTTTTCACTAAGATGTACATTGTACTCCTCAATCATATAATCCATTGCCTGTTTAGGCTTTAACTCAGGCTGAGTTAGTAGTCTTTTCACTAACTTTGATGTCACCCACTCTCTGCTAGCTAGATTACTGCCAAAATCTCTAGCACAGTTGTGCTCATTAATCAGTGTCTTCACCTAATAACACCCCCCAGCACTGTTCCAAGAGGTTAAAATCAACCAAGGACAATTCTCTCCTGCACATGCTGCCCTCACCCTCTTCTTTTCATTCTTTAGATACATCACATCCTTCCCTTCATATACAAAGTAGTCCTTTAGTGCATTCTTAAAACTTTCCATTGTGATGAATGTTTGTCCCACCTTAAATTCAACTTTTTCATATTCTGTCTCCTCATTGAAAGTATCAAATGCAGTCATGTTTTCATCATCATCAGACACCGGACTGTTAAATGCTTCACTCTCATATTCATAAGGCTTTTCATAATCTGAGTCTAGCTCTTCCCCAACAATATCAGAACTTGATGCCATTGTATTCCCAGCAAGTCCATGTCCAGCCTCCACACCACCACCTGCTTCAGGCCCATCAACTACTGCACCTTTTGTCCTAGTTTTTTCATCCCTCAGAATATATTTTCTCCTCCTACCAGAATATCTCTTGGAAGCCCGTTTCTTGGCTGTCTTTGGAGAATAACATGGACCACCTTTACTTGGTCCAGGTTTATCCCTATTTTTTTGTTGGGCCATCCTTGCTTAAATTTCTATTTGGGCTAGACTTAACCTCACCATCTGGTCCATCCTTCATCTTCTCAGCTAGACCCTGACTAGCTCTCTTCCTTGGTGACACCGTTTTCTTCTTTTTTTTTCTTCAATCTCTCCTTTCTTTTCTGTACCTCACTATCGTCACTGCTATGAGTCTCTTCATATTCTGGAGGAGGTGGCTTATATGGCTCGTCCTCAGTTGTTTCATACCCATCACCTGAGGAAGATGAGTCACTCATAATAACCTTCTCAGCTTGCATCTCCTCATCCACAACATCTGGCACACTAACCGGGTGATCAAAGCAGATATGAATCTCGTTTGTCTCCTTGTTTTTAATCTTGTTAGACCTCATGTCATTTATCTCAGTATCTCCCCTCATTGCATGTAAGCCGGATTCCAAATCAGGTGCCATGCAATCAAACCAAAACATAGTCTTGTACTCCCTATAACCCAACTCCTTCAGTAACATTTCAAAATCAAAGAAGTTTACCAAATCAATGTCTAAAGGTGGCTACTTCTTGACTTTTCCATTAACATATTCTAATTTGCCCTGTGCATTCCTCTTAAAAATTTCTCCATGATGAAAAATAGGAACTACTTCAAACTCATCCATCTGAAAATTATTTTTACTAATCAAAATCCAATTCATGACAGTTTAACATCACTGTGCCAATCATCTAAACTACTGACAATTAACATCAATTATTTAACAAATTAACTAAAAAAGTTCAAATTATATTCAGCATCACAACATTTATAAAAATAAACCACCAGGCAACCCATTTTAACCCACTAAACACTAAACACCAACATGCAATTTAGGAACAGAAATTGGATTAGAATAATGTTTTAGATGCCCAAATTCATTACTAACCTGAATGCCGACACAAGCTGCCTCCTCCACTACACGACGTCAGTGACTCCGTCAAGTGTGGCGTTAGAGGAGTCCTCCGAGTCCTTCCTGGCGGCCTTGTCAGCACCTTTATTAGCACCAACACTTGCTACTTCCACCACTCTCTTTCTTATCGCGCAAAGAAGGTTGAGGGGTTTTGGTTCTTCTGTAAATTTGAGTTAGGGCTTGGGGGGTTATGAGGGTGAGAATGACATTTGCTTCTTATTAACCTAGCAACGACGTCGTTTTTTAATGTGACAGGGGGACAAATCGACCCCTGTCCATTCCCACTTATCCACCTTGGCACTTCACACTGGGTTAACTGACAGATCAGTGCCGGTAACTGACACATAAGTTTTTTCCGTCATCTATGGACGGGGGATACACCGCAGGAGACGCAATGAGTGATTTTCTGCATAAACAGAGACCAGTATAGGTTAGTTTTTCGGTGAGGGATCGCGTTGTCCTAATTGAAAATGAACATGGACCAGATTGGGTGTTTACTCTTATTATAAAGTTGTAACTAATTGTATTCAATATTGAAAATGACAATGCATCACTGTTCTTTTGAAAATGATAATTAAAGAGTATTTATAATTAATAAAAGCAGTGATGATAAATGGGTTATAAAAATACTGAAGTTGAAAGTTTAAGTATGCATTAACAATATATATTGGCGTTCAAAGATTATATAGTTATACCGTTATACCATTAACAAAGAAGATGAGATGATACTACTTACTACCTAAAAAATAAAAAAGATGAGATGATATAATGAGTAATAATAGTTTTCTTTTTTTGGTTGTCTAGAGCAATATAATAACAGTTGAGTCTTGCTACTCAAACAAACTAGTAATAAAATGTAATCAAACAATCTACATGTAAGTTACACACACTTTTTTCTTTGTTTTTTCTTTTTTGCATTTAGTACTCTTCTTTTTTTATATTTTTTTATTCTTTTCTCTATTGCTGCTGTTTTTTTTATTTTACCTGAATTATGCACTTTTTCCGTTTTCTTTTTTTATGTTCTCTTCTTCTCTTTAATATTTTGTTGTTGTATTTTTTTTGTTCTCGTAATTTTATTATAGTATTTTTTATTTTTTTATCTTTTATTTTATTTGATTTTTTTCTTTTTTATTTATTCTTTTATAAGGTTAAAAAATTATTTGAAAAAAATACAAAATAAAAAAATGATAAAAAAATATTTCATCAAATCTTTAATTTGACAGTGGGTATTGTATTTATGATAAAAATTTGAATATTATTTTATCGTTGTTTTTTTCTTTTTTATTATTTTTTATTTTTTCCTCCTCTCCAATCTCCTCATTATAGTGTTATTGTAGCATTTTTTATTTTTTCATTTTTTTTCTTCTCTTTTTGTTATTCTTTGTTTTGTTTTGTTTTTTTTCCTCCTCTTAATGTTATTGTAACTTTTTTTTAGGGTCTTCTTTGTTCGACACATTTTTTCTTCTTCTTTACTTATTTTTATCCTTTTATTTTTTTTATAAGAAAAATCATTTAAAAGATATGAAATAAAAAATAATAAAAATTATTTCATTAAATCATATAATACATAATTATAACTTGGTTAAATTTGATTTAAGATTATTTGACTGCCTAATATTTTTTATTTTTTAATATTTAAAGACAAATATGTTATATTTTTCTCTTCTTACTGTATACCTTTAATCTTAAAAAAGATCTTTTATTTGTTTGGATAATATATTTCATTTAAAATTGATGATAAAGGATAAAGAGGTTTTGCAGAAAAGTTGTAGTCAATAATATGGAAACCCTAAGCTATGAAGCTATGAAATACATAGTAGGTTTGTAGTTTCAAGATGAAGACTAGACAAATTAAAATAGAGTTCGACTTTTGGGTAGATACATACAAAACATGCTCAGAAAGAGAAAAGAAAGACTGCCATCATCAGAACTGAACTGCACTGTTCTCGCTCTCATCTGTACTCTCCAATATTGAAACTGAAATACTTGATTAGTCACTGCTCATCTTCCACTATTTTTTTCAGGAAAGAACAGTTTTTTTCTCGAAAAAGAATGAGTTATCAAAATTCAATATCTTAAATATCATAGTTGATATTTTAATTCATATGTCATAATTTAGGAAATTTATTTAGTTTTTCTAGCCCATATTATAATTTTTTTAAATCATAATTTTAATAACAAAAAATTTAGTTTTCATACAATGATAGAGTAAAAAAAATTTACATAAATAATTAATCATGTGTCGTTAAATTGATAAAAATATTATTTTAAATTTAATATTTTAAAAAACTAATTAAATATATAAATACAATTAAATAACCTATAAATATAATAAGTTTTGAGGTTATAAATATCCAAACTTATATTATTTTGGATGATTCTTATCTAATATTCTCTTTGATATCAATTAATCATCCAATTATTTAAAAAATAATTTACAAAATAATTATTAACATTAAATACTTGAAAAAAAATGAATTTTATTAAATATGAATATAATCAATGAAAAATAAAATTAAGAATTCGTAAATTTAATTTATATTGAGTAATATTCTTAACTAACAAATTAAATTTTTTTTGGTGAGTAACAATCTAATTTCTTTAGTATATAGTTTAACTCTATATGTTAGTTTATATTTTTTAATATTATTAACTAACAGTCTGTAAAAATAATAAATCATAGCATTAATTAAAAAAAAAGTTAATATTATCTCAACTTTTTGTGTAAGACCTTGTATCTTTTTGTGCACAGTGTCAGTCAACAGGTCAAGGCACGCGCCAGTAACTGCCTTCAAAATATGCCTTCTTCTGGAAAAAGAAACTACATCAGGGATCTTATCTTTGGACCTTGGTAAACTTTGGCCTTTGCCTACATTAGGATAAATACTAAAATTGATGTTTAAATCATTTTAGAATAAATATTTGGCAGATTTTTAATAAATTTTTTATTTTAAAAAATTCTCAAAAATTATTTTTATTACAAAATTTTAAGAGTTATTTTTATTAGATAAATTAGTTTATTTTTTATTTTTAATTAAATTTTTAATATGTGTATTGAATTAATAAATTCTTAACAAATTTTATTATCAGATAATTAAAATAAAAAAAATATAAAACAAATTACTCCCCATTCAAAATCATAGAAATCAATCTGTCTAGTAAAATTAACTTTTGAAGATTTACAATGTAATAAATATTTGTTAAGAATTAAGGTGTTTAATGTAAATTCTTTAAACCAATATAGGTATTTATTTAGTATCTTATTATATATTAAAACCTAATAAAATCTAATATAATTCCTAACATTATTCCAATGTTTAGTGATTTATATTGATAACAAGAAATAATTTAGGTACTAGAATAAGAGTTTAATTTTTATGATAGTATAAAATGTTTTATCCAATCAAGTAATCACAAATGTTTTCTACAAATTATTTTCGCAATTATATAAAAGGTAGTTATTTTAGCTCACGTGACGTTATACGATTGGATGCATGTATAAAACAATTTTACACTTTAAATTCTTAGAATAATTATTAAACCAAAATTAAATATAATAAAACTATTGGAGTTAACACATAATAAAATGATACTACTCAGATTTTAAAAATAATTTTTCACAAAAGAACTAAACATTGACGGACTAATTAATTTTATTATTATTAATGTTTGGCTATATGCATAGAATTTTGTGAAAGTTAACTTAAAACAGTAAAATTAGATCATATTTTGACTATTTGCTCCTTTACACAAAATCTTAAAAATAAAAATTTATCTTTTAGAAAAAAACAAACTCCAAAATATAAAATTAATATTTTTATAATTTAAAAAATAACAATTTTACTTTTTGACTACTCTAAAAGAGTTGGAAAAAATAATATAAATAATGTTGCCGAAAGTAAATTCTGTACTTTTTTTGTTTTAAGAAAAAAATTAAGAATAAAAGGAATGTAAAAGAGAGGCGCTAAATTGTTGGAATAATAACTAGTGTATGCACTGACCAACAAGAACAAATTATTTTATTTGAAAGCATTTTAATTTTGTAACAACAAATTTGATGTGATTTAAAATTCAAACAAATGAATTTTTGATAATATTAAAAAAATAAAATCATTCCTTTTTCTTAAGCAATTGAATTTGATGATAATATTTATTCTCTTAAGCAAAAAATACTCGAACATAAGATATGAATTATGAACGGAATTAATTTCTAAAAACATATATTAAAAGGTCATCTTAATTTATTATTTTTATCATTATATTTAATCATTAATCTAATTTTTTAGTCTAATAATTTAATAACATATTTTAATTTATAATTATAAACATTGATTATTAGACAGCTAAAATAATAAATTCTAATAATAGTACTCCTTTTAAAAATAAATTCTAATAGTCTTCTATTAATATTATTTATCGGAACAAAATTATTTTAAAAATAAGTTGTCCATAAGACCTAATTCTTTTATGGTTAAGTCTACTGCATTCCAAAGATAAAAGATCTAATTCATTTCAGAAAAAAATCTAATCAATAAATCAAATAATTTGGAATTAAATTATTATCATTCCAAGAACTACCTTATAATAGTTATCAATGCGCTATATATAAATTAACTCTAGTTATATATATATAAACCATAAAATTAGTCTGTACTCTAAAAAAGAAATTGTTAGATTTAAAATTAAAATTGTACAACCTACTAATTCTTTAATTCCAAAACAATCTTATTCCAAGAACAGTAGGTATTCCAGAGAAAGAAAAAACACAAAAAAATTTGAAGAACAGCCAAAGGATGAGAAAAAGAAAAAACGGAGAAGAAGAAGACGATGATAATAGCAATTAGCAAGCGTATAAACTAAAGTCGAGTAAGATATAGGGCTAAGAAATTAAATACAGAATATTATCAATAGATGAACTAAAATTTCTGTTAAAGAATAACAAATACAAAGTTAGGGGTAATCCATCAAAATTATTCATCATATTTAATAATCATCGTATTCGTAATTAAATCAAGATCTTGATTTCTGTGGTTAAAAAAACATTTTATTTGCAATATTAACATTACCTGTCATAAGTGTCGAAACATGTAATAGTAAGAAGAAGCCACAAAACTCAGGATAGATAGCGCCACTATAATAATGTATGGTTTGCGGTGGCGCTATCCCTCCTGAGCTTTACAGATTCTACCATACTTGCTTTATGAGTTTCTCTTTGCCATGGTTTAGTGTCAATTTTTTAAGAGATGGAAAGAGGAACAAGAGAGAGGAATCAGAGAAGAAAAGAAAAAAAGAAGAAGAAGAGTAATTTATAGGAAAAAACTAGGTAGTTGGAAACCAAAATGAAGAGAGTTTCTGCTGTGTGAATTCATATGATTCAATCTTTATCATGTGATTTGAGGGAAGTCCACTTTGTTCACTTATTATATACAGGTTTTAGAGTACATAATTTCTTTTATTTTTAATTATTAAAACTTAAAAGAAGTGTATGCTTACATATAAATTCCGTTTTATACATGCAACAATAATAGTTAAAAAAAAGAATAATTATAAAAAATTTAAATATTAAACGGATTAAAAATTGTTAAATAATAATTTAATAAAATATATTAAATCATCTAAAAATTTTCAATTAATAATTTGAGTTTTTACGTAAAAATATTTATCATCTTAATCAATTTGGCGTTAGTTTATTTGATATTTTGTATTAAAAAAGATATATACACTCTTTTATCATTACAGAAAATTATATTATTGACTCCTTTCTAATTATAAAAACTTGTTAATTGAGTATATAATATGAGAACTAAGATATACGGAAATCAAAAGTTCAATTGGGTTGCAAAAAAATATCGCTATAAATTTGTTTTCTGTTTTTATTTATTGTAATTTTCTATAAAATTATTTAGTCTGTTCATAAATCCCTTTAAGTTACATTACATGTTTATTAATTTATCATTTTTTGTGTAAATTTCAAAGTATATTTTTATTTTTTTTGCTGTGAAACAACAAATAAACTTAAAGAAATAATACAATTGTGAGTTGGTGAGTTCGTAATTAGTGAATTATAATTTTTTATTTGACAACGTATTTTTTTATTTAATTTCTTCGTAATGTTGATTAAGTTAATTTATTATATAATTTCAATTTATTTAATATATTTTAGAGACACCAAGAGATAGTCATCTGAAATATTTATTAAAAATACTTTTTAAATAGTTTTACTTATTTGTTATATATATATATATATAATAAGAATAATGTTAGTAAAAAAAATTTTTCAACCAACATCAACTATTCTTTTAGAATATTTTATTTATTTTAAATTTTAAAATTTAAATCATAAACTTATAATTATAAACTTTAAATGTTCTAAAGAGTAATTATTTTAAGAATGAATGAAAAAAGTTAATATTAATTAAAAATTAATTTCTTATATTTTTTCTCTAATAAACATCTTCTTTACTCTCCTAAAGGCAATACAATGTTAAAAAAGTTGTGCTTAATATAAAAAATTTTTCCGATCACCAATATTTTTAAAGATTTTTTCTCTCTCCTTTTTTTTCTTTCACAATTAAAATTAAGAATGCTTAAAGGAAAAAAATTCTTCTCTTTGTGCATAAGTATTGAAAAAGATAAAAAAAAAACTGTGTATGCAATAATTGTGTAAAGTTAGGGCCGGCAATGGGTAGAGTAGGATAAGGTAGCGTATGATTTGGATTCTAATCTAGCTTTATCCGCAGGTTGAAAACTTTTTTAAAATTCTACCCTACTTTACCTGCAGGTTGAGAATTTTTCCATCTTAATTCTATCCGAAATCTAAAGTTCTAAACCCTACTCTACCTGATCCTACCCGTAGAAAAATAAAAAATTCAAACAAATATAAAATTCAACTCTTCCAAATATTATAAATATTAATAAAATAAAAAATAAAAAATTAAGTTCAAATTAAAATTAAAAATAATAAAATATTTAAAAAATTTAACATAAAATTACAAATAATACGATTATCAATTAATTTATTAGTTATTTTAATTTTCATAAGAAAAAAATTGTGAATTCAATATTCACTTTTCTCATTATATATATATATTATATAATATATTAGGAGTGCAAGTAAAATAAAGTAGGATATATCTTAAATTTATACTTTATTCTGTCCATAAATAAATTCACATTGTATTTTATTCTACCATAATAAATCGAATAAATAATTCTACCCAAATAAATTGGTCTGAATTAAATACCTACAAATAGGGTAGCCCTATATGTAAAGTGCCATATACTATAACATCTATTCAAGGTTTGGCCGATCAAATTTGTTTATTCAAGTCTTCATTCCTTTGAAACAACCTGAACATACATGGGTATAAGCAATATAGATATGTGACATGAATATGTAGTAACATTAATCAATTTCTCTAGAAAAGTATTTTCCCACAATTCACAATTTTTTTTCTCATCCTCAAAATATCTAGAAGAGAGACAAATTTCTTGATAATAAATTAGTAGCTAATTAAAAAATTTAGAGGTTTTGTTCTATTCGGAGTGATATCATCATCAACTCAATTAATTTTGTGTGAGAGTGAATATATCTTTATAAAAATAATGATTTAATTATGTCTTACAACTACAAAAAATTAAGTTTTTGTCATTTTTTTCATAATTTTTTTAATATATTTAGATTTAATTTGATAAAATTTTTATTTTTTACAAGTATATAGCTTATTAAGTTAATATTTAAAAGATAACTTTTAAATATTACAACATCTATATTTAGTAAATTAAAGTAAAATAACTTTAATAAATACAAATAACAATAATTGTATTTCGTAAAATAATTTTTAAAATTTAAAATAACCATAATAGATATAAATAGAGAGAATCGGAAAAAAGTTTTAATAGTGAATAAAGTTTGGTATTAATAATTTAATTAACACTACAAAAAAAATTGTTAAGTACTGTTGCATTAATCTAATAAATCCGTCACTAAAAAGATTACTGTCAGATTTACCGTTGTCTTGCAATTGAGAGTATAAACGACATCAAAAACCTCTTTCCGGTGAATTTTTTTGTTCGACGCTAATTACCGACAAATTTTTTGTCGGTGTTTTCAATGGATTGTCAAGCCTGGGGTTGATGATTACTGTTGGATTAACTTTGGCGCCATTTCGCTTTAAATGGCGCCAAAACTAATCCGACGGTAAATCCGCCGATAGCATTATGAATTTATTTTTTAATGGATTAATCTTGGATTAAAACTCTTGTTAATGAAATTGTTATCAGAAATCTAAAAGCAATAGAAATCAACAAATTATTTTATTAAAAATAAATGGTATGAATATAATAAAATGTCAGAGAAGAGTAATTACCCTAAAGAAACAAAAATGTATAAAACCCTAACAGCTAGAGATCCTGATAATCGTCATCGGTAGCGACAACGATGTCGTTGTGGGTCCTCCCGCTGAAGCGGCAGAGTAGGTGCTGCCATTTGTACCCGACCAGCAGCATCGCCGCCGAAACCAGCAGCGTCGCTACCCCCAGCACGCATCTGCTGGCTGTACTCCTCCATCTGTTGTTGCATCCGATCGAGCAAAAATAACCTTAACACAAGAAGTTTGGAATCATCCAAAGAATTAAAACAATTCCAACATTTAAACATGTAAAAGTTAAACATCATCCAGACAATTCCAGAATCACAATTCATCAAAATCAATAGTGAAACCATGAATTTCCACACAATCAAACAAGTTTTAATCAATCTCAAATAATCTCAGCAGCAATTTTCAGCAATTCAATCAACAACTCAAAAGAATTCCAAACACTTTCAGCTGAAATCAGAATTCAAGAAACTAAACTAACCTACCCAAACTACCTAAAATTCACTAAACAATAAATTAATCTAACTAATTAACTACTATAATTAAACTAGCTAAATAAAATTAAACTTAACTAAACATAAATTAGAAAGAATTTTAATCAAGAACCTGAAAGTAGAGACAACAAAAAATAGAGAAAAAAGAAAGGGTGCTCAGGCGTTGGGATGTGGCGGGAACAAAGAAGAGAGAACGGGGCGTAGGAGGTGGCGGCAATCAGAGAAGAGGGAAGGGGTGCTCAGGTGCTGTGATGCGGCGGGAACAGAGAAGAGAGAACGGTGTGGTTGGAGGTAGTTGCAGTCTTTCCATCGGCGGCAGGGCAGGGCAGTGGCGGCAGAGGCGATTGGATCAGTAGTGGCGGCGGTGGAAGGGGCATTGAGAGGTTAGAGGTTAGAGAGAGGGGGAAGGTTAAGGAGAGAAGAGAAATTCAAAATGAAAGGGGAAGGGTTTGCGGTTCCAATTTATGGCACTATTACCGTCAGATTTATCGGCGCATATTTCCAACGGTAACGCGGTTCGGATCTCCAAAACCCAGCGTTTCCATTAAACGTGTTTACCGTCAGAGGTCCGACGGTAAATCTGACACTACAGTTGGCGCCCATTTGTTGTAGTTTCCCGCCAAAAGTTACTGGCATACTACAAGAAATTATCAAAATAGCGATCAATTTTAGCGACCGAAACATTTGGTTGCTAATAGCGACTGATTTAGCAACAGATATAGAATTTCTAGGACCAGAGAAAAGTTGGTCGTTAAAAATTATTAAGGTGTAAAGAGAAAGAAGAAATTTCTTCAACCCCTGATTAGGTGGAAAGAGAAAGAAGAAATTATTAAGGTGTAACTTATTTCAATTGTTTGATATATATTCGTGTTTTTGAATTCTTAAGGTCTTTAGGTTTTTTTCTCTTCATGTAAATGGAATAATTTTTTTCTTTGCTTGTTCTGTACATACATTTGGGCCATTGGCTATAAAGATGCACATTTGGATTGTGAATCATAAATTTGATATATTTATAAAATTTTTCATTTAATTTCTATGTAGAAATTGTGAATATTTTTTGTATTTTTTTAAAAAATTGATCTCTGTTAGATACTTATATTTTGTTGAAATATAATTATTTTTGAAAATCAAGTTTTAATAGTGGTATATCTAAAATTAGTAAAAATCTATATAATTAAGAAATCAGTAACAGCGACCGATTTAGCGACCGATTTTAGATTTTATAGTCAGACATCAGCGACTGATTTTATTTGCGACCGATTTAGCGACCAAAGAGTTGGTTGCTATTTAGTGACCGATTTCTTCAGCAACTAATTTAACAACCGAAAAATTGGTCGCGATTTAGCGACCAATATTGTTTTGTACTAGTTTAGTGGCATTGGTTGAAAACCGGTCGCTAACGGTTAGCGACCGAAGTTGGTTGCTATTTTTTAATTAGCGACCAAGGTTTTAGTGTAACACCCTACCATACAGAGCCTTATGCTTAAGTCATAATTCAGAGATGGCAAGGTATTACGACCTCTAAAAATAAAAATTTAGTACGTATAGTAGTATGAATGATTGATTATAACTAGGAGCCTTTGTAGAAAAAGGGGGTAAACAAAAACCATCGCAACTAAAAAGCGCAACACTCCGATCGATAACGTAACGAACAAGGATAAACCAACGCGAGATTATATATACAAAGGAGTGTCAAAAACAGGAATATCAAGACTCAAGATCCGGCTGCGAAGATAACCGGTCCGAGTATAACAATATACATATGATAAAATAAGGAAAACCCCAAAGGAAACCAAAGGGACACAAATACATAAACCTATTCTCCAAAAATCTCCCATAAAAGGAGTCATCACAGTTTGTATTATTTAATGGAGATAAAAGTATCTAAGTAAAACATATAAACCAAAACATAGCCCCGAGAACAAAGGATCTTCGCAATATAGGAGTCTCCAGCATGCATCAGCGGGACACCTCACGTCCTGCATCTGAAAACCACAAAATCCGCATGGGTGAGAACCAGAGGTCCCCAGCATGGTAACAGTTTCCACATATATAATACATAATAATAGAGGAAAGCCAAAGGCAATCCTAATAACTCCCTCCAGATAATATCAAAGCTTATAAACAAGCTAAACCATATAAGGGCATCTGACTAAAGATTCTTCAGTCTAACTAATACTTCCCTTTCCAATTCCTTCAAACCTCCCAACCACCAGCAGGAGTATATTATAGCAAACACAGATATATCAAACAAAGAATATACAAATAGTAGCAGTTAAGACATTTAGACAATTAGCAAGTAATATGCAGTCAAATAGGCAATCTCAAACAATTCACATAGTATGCATATGATGAATGCCTGTCCCTAGTGGCCGATGATATCATCTTGTCGGTTATAGAGCCAACCCGACAAGTCCTGGTCGCTAACCATTGGACTGTCCCTCTGTCGTGCATCCCCAAACTCGAGTTATACTCGTTATAAACTTGATCATAAACATGATCCATATACATCACCCTCACTGGTGAATATTTACGGGGGTTCGAGCTCATCCGGGCCTTTCACAGTGCCCGGCCACACTTACGACATAGGGTTAACAGAGCTTCGAGTCTCGACCTGGAGCACGTGGTGGCTAGCCACTGCTACTACCCAAGGAAACTCGTACCTCAGATAGTGGAAGTGCAAATCAATTATCAATAATTCAGCATCAACATGCATGAATTCTCATCCATGGATCAACATCCATATCAGCCATTCCGGCTCACGGTTAAATCCATAACCAGCCAATATTCATAGCATACACAGCTATTCCGGCTCACGGTTAAATCCATAACCAGCCATTTCATTAACAATTACAGCCTTTCGGCCCATGGCATAACAAACACTTCCACCACCATCCTCCGCATCTCACATAATCATCTTGATCCTCATTGATCATACATTTTCCCCTTGCTTCACTCGCAAGTTATCACATTCACTAGTCCCTTTCTAATAGCTAGGCATATTATGATGATTTAAGACATGAATGGTGAGTTCGGAGGCTTAGAAGTATGAGATTTGGCTTTTAAAACTCAAAAATCAACTTTGGGATGAAAACAGGGCCACGCGTACGCGCACTCCACGCGCACGCGTGGATGGCCTCAAAAACTCATCGGCGCGCAAGCGTCGTGCACGCTAACGCGTGGATTCCAAACTTGCCCATCGACGCGCACGCGTCAACCACGCGTACGCGCGAGTGTTCTCGTGCCCCAGGCACAACACCGGCACAGTTCTGGCATAACTCTCGGAAAAATGGCTGGGCATTGGGTGCAGCACCATCGGCGCGCCCGCGCACATCACGCGTACGCGTGGATGGCACTTTTCGGAAGATCGGCGCGTACGCGCCAGGTGCGCCCACGCGCAAGGGGTCATTCTGCTAAAAATTTTCTAAGTTAAACGCTGCAGAATTTCACAGATTTAAACCCCAATCTTCCAACGGACATAACTTCCTCATTTTAAATCGTTTTTCACCCGTTCTTCGAACGGCATGGACATCCCGGATCCAATTTCATTTCTAAACAGATTTGATACAAAACGGAGATCCGTAGTCCAAGTTATGTCCCGTCAAAGTATGCCCAAAAACCATATTTTCATACAAAACCACAATATGCCATTTTCAAAGCAAACCATTTTCAACTCCTTTCAAAGTCAATCAAAACATGCCAATTTCATCCCTTTTCTTTGAAATCAATCAAAATGTATCAAACTCAACATCAAGCCTCCTCAACTCACACATTGACACATTACCACAATATACACAATCACTATCTCATCATTCTAGCCCACTTCACCCAAGTGGCTCAAACTCAAACATATTGACATATCATATACTACTCCTCATGCCAATTTTCAACAACACCAATTCCAATAAACCATTATTGTACACAATCAATATCACACTCACCATCAACATGGTTCAACCCACAATTCAACCATAACCAATTATCAAGCATATATCACAACATGCATATTTCTCATGCATCATACCACCAAGGCATCAATAATGATCATCACATATATGACCACATCATATATATCAACCCTTCAACAACATCAACCATTCAATGTCTATCTTAGGGCCTCTAGCCTAAGTATTTCCTACCACATTACATATTAGATACGGGAAACCGAAACCATACCTTAGCCGATTTTCCCAAGCTCCACCGGAGCACTTCCAAACCACTTATCCACAAGCTCTCAAGGCCTCAACACCTCCAAGAACAGATTTTTCACCACCAAACCCTTTCCAAGCTTGTCAAGTCACCAATCAAGCTCCAATATTCACATATACACAACCTAAGCCACAACCATCATACCCATACACAACATCTCAAAACCCAAACATCATAAAACAACAAAATACACTAGGGTTGAGAATATTACCACCTCCAAGGTCCAAGGAGACAAGATTAACCTTCTCCTTCAAGAGAGTTGGGTCCTATAACATCAAAGAACCCAAAATCTCAACATTTAACCCATGAAACTCGAAAATAAGGGCTGAGATTTCGAACAGCAACACGTGGCTTACCTCAAGATTGATTATATGGGTTTTGTAGAGCTCTCCGCGGTGAACGCGTGGCCGCAAACGGGGCGGCAATCGGAGCTCTAGATCAAAAGTTATGGTGGTTTGAAGATTAAGCAAAGGAGAGAACTTGAGAGAGTGTTCTTCCTCCTTTTCTTTCTAATTTCAGCTTGTGTGTGTAACAAATGAGGAGAGAGAGTGCTGAAAACTAGGGTTTTGGTTAAGTTATGTTGGGCCAAGGGCCCACTTTGGGTCCGGTTGGCCCGGTTTGACCCGTTCGGTCCAATCTTGGTCCGAATTCTACAAAATTGGTACCAAAATTCTCGTCTCAAGCTCCTCTATCACATTTAGCCATAAAAATCACATTTTAGGCTTTCTAGAATAAATTCTCATTTATGGGTTAATTAGCCGTTAATTAACCGGGTTTTACATCGCGACCACCATAATCGGTCGCTAAATCGGTCGCTGTTCCGGTAATTTCTTGTAGTGGCAATTTTACCGTCAGAATCCACTATCCACCGGTAATTATTTGAAATGACAAATTCCTCCTCATCAATTCCGTCGCTGAATCCAATGCCAAATTCGACGCTAAGCGTCACCGCTAAATCCAAGATAATTCCAATCATTCTCATCGTTTTCTTGTAGTGTAAGAGTAAATTTAAATATTGCTAATATATGGAATTATATTAATTTTTTATTTTAATAAATACAAACTAAGTTACCTTAAAAAAACTTTTTTTGATTACTAGAAAAACACCCTTAATAATATTCTAAAACTATAAATACAAACACATAATTTTTTTAATTCAACAAATACAAATATGCTTACATTTTGAAAAGTACAAATATTTTGTCAAAAATTTTATCAAACCAAATCGGATATGAACAACTGTTTATATGGTCAAACCAAACTTTGGTTAAATAGTAAAGTATACTACATTTATTGAAAAAATAAAAAATATTATCACAATAAATTAATACAAAATACTACTTTTATTACATATATATATATTAAATAGTTAAATAAATAAAAATTATAAAATATAATTTAAAATAATTATTTTATATAATTAAGAGCTCTGTATATATACTAAAATTTTAACCGCATATAGATAAATATTAAATAAAACTACTTCATGGAATGCTTGACACTCAAACTCGATTATAATTACGAACCTAATATAGATATGTTTAAAGGGAACAAGAATATCAGAATGAGGATTTTTTTTCTTCCTTTTGGTTCATTCTTCGTTGGAATCTAAGTATTTTTATTATAATCACTAATATTAGAATTAACCATGCAAACTTTCGTATATGATTCTGACAACAAAAAGTAGTTCTTCTTTCTAAAAAGTTTTAGAAAATACTTTTAAAATTGTTAATCATTACATGTGTTTTTTTTTAAAAAAAGAGTTAAAATAAAAAATAATTAAATTTAAATTTAAATTTTTAAAAAATACATAAATAGTATCTTTCTATTTTATTTTTAAAGATTTTATGTTAATAAATAATATTTTTATAATTACTAAAATAATTATTTGTATTTAATTTTGTCTGTGTCTAAATATTTTTTAAGAAATACTACGCTTCAAATTTTAACCAAGTTATTGAAAGTTTGGAACATTATTTTTTTATTAAAAATAAAAAATTGGTTAAAGATTATGTAAACTAGCGCCACTACCTTTTATCAGTTTATGCATTGAATCATAGACTATGGTTCTTTTATGCTAAAAGACACACAACCAATTTTTAAAGAGCAATGCTAGGGGCCAGCAATTTTTGTGATTGTTAGCCATCAACTAGCTATCAATGATGATTTGATGGTGTGAGATTGGTGTGAAATTTCATCCAATGGCTCACCTTCCTCTGCTGGTTACATGCTGGCCAAAATTCAATAAAACTGCTGGCCTCCTAGACTTTTCCATTTTTAAATGCAGATTATTGAGTACGTGCTCTTGTACATTATTATAAGTTGCCGACTACGTATTTTTATTTCACTGTTGAGTGAATCATTAAAAAAAAAAGATTATGAATTTTTTATAACAAATATTTTAAAATTTTAATTAGTTTTTTCTTAAAAATATTTATATGAAATTAACTGGCGTTTTTAGAATATTTTTTTAATTAAACTCTAATAAATTTAAGAAAAATAGCTTTAATTATAGTTTTTTTAGAATTTTGTTTATTTACATTTGAATGGATTTATAATTTTTTATTGGCACATGTACATTTTTAAATAAGTTTTTTTTATATTATTGACTTTTCTTATTTCCTGAAGAATAATATTTATATGTAACTGAATATGAGAATGAGACCAAGAATGAAATTAGTTAGAGTAATATAGAGCAAAATTGTTGCTTTACTCATATCATTTTTATCTTTAATTAAAGTTTTTAAATGATTTTGATTTTGTTCTGTAATATTTTTTTATTTATAAAATATATTTTTCATATTAATTAAGATGAATTACACATTAATGTAATTAGTTATTTTAAAATTTTATTTTAAAATAGCAGATATATTCTTTTATTTATAAATAGTAAAATATATGCGTGACATATATACATTCTTTAAATGTTAATAGTAGAGATATTCTTTTATTTATAAATGATGGATAATTTTTATTTTAGAAATTTTTATGGTTAATTTTTTTATATGGATTAAATATATGCGTAATATTTTGTAATTAAAAGTATGGATATATTTTTTAGGGTAAAATACATCATTAAAGCAAACACTAACTAACATTACATAAAAATCCTGAAACCAGAAATGTTACAAACGTTCTTGTGCATATACCTATATAAATCAAATTGGTTAAATTTAAATTATACATTATATTACTAAATTGAATCAATAGAATTTGAATTAGTAGGGAACAATATAAATAGAAATTACTTGTTTTGATTTACCAAGGAATAAAAATCGAAATGCAAGAGATATATACTAAATCGAATCAAGCTTATTCGATTTACTATACATATGTTGTTGATTCGTTTTACTGTTTGTATGATTCGATTTACTACTTATACCAATCTTATTGACATTTATTCTATATTAATAGTAAAAAAAATGAAGAAATTGAAAATTCTAATTTTATTTTAGATTTGAATACATTTGTTTGTATATACGAAAAGTAATACAAAATAAGAAGTAGAAAGGGTTGTGGTCATCAGAATTAACCAGGAAGAAGTTTAAATTAATTCACGAAATATCTATCTTTTTCAGTTAAGATTACTTATAATTTAAAAATAAATTAATTGATTTTTTTATTACTCATATATGTCATTTGGAATATTCATAACATGTTGATCATTTGCAAATGCACCTCATTGTGGAAAAATGGTTGTACATTGTTTTGTCAGAGGATGGTTAATTTAGCGAGAGAGACTATGCTATAGTTGTCCAAAGTTTCGCTAAATACAGTGGCCTGATTGATGCAGAATTATATATAGATGGAATCCCAGAATCATACAAAAGAGATTTGGTGTATGAAATATTTTTAAAAGAATGTCTTTCTGAGTCAAACCTCATCAAAATTGTAGAAACAGTAAAAAAATGAAAAAGATAAAAATTTCAATTTTAATTTTAAATTTGGATACATTTGTTTAGATGTACAAGAGAAAAACACGAAAATAAAAAGAGATTATAATTATCAGAATTGACAAAGAAAAATTTTAAATTAATTCACAAAATGTTTATATTATCTTTTTCAGTTAAAACCGCTTATACTTTGAAGGTAAATTAAATTAATTTCTCATTACTCATATATGTCCTTGAAACATTTATATCATGTTGATCAACCTTATCATTTATCAAGAGTGTAGAAATGGTAAAAAAAAAACAAAGAAAAGAAGAAGTTGAACTTTATCTTTAACTTCTTTTTTTTTCACTGTTTCTGCAGCCTTAACTTAGAGAAACATTCTAAAATCTTTTAGAAATGTTCTATACACCAATTCTCTTTTATATAATTTTGAAATTTCATCTATATAAACTTTAATCTCGTTCGGTCTTTTTTAGAGGTGTTTAAGATTTGATTTGGTCCAAAATCTAATTCGGATTTGAGGTATACTTTGTGAGATTTAAAATTTTTATTATTATTTTGTGTTATTTTTGGATTGAATTCAAATTATGTCTCATATCATGGCCTATGATTCGAAATGATTTTTTACAATATATTTTAAAATAAAATTAATAATGTTATATTATACTTTTATACTTCAATTAATATTTTTGTTTTAAAATAATTTATTTTATTATAAATATGATATAACATTTTTTAAATTTAATTTTATAAATAAAATTTATAAATTTATATATGTTGATATTATATTGGATCCACCAGTTTTAACCCAATTTATTTTAGATTACTTTTGGATTTGTAAAAATTGATTCATTAATCTTTTAGATTTAAGTCTAGATCTACATAAATCCAACCCAACCTATAAATACTCTTAATCTCTTTTTATCAATCATTTTCTTCCTTTTTCTCCCTTACTGTTTCTGCTAATGCTAATTTTTTCCTCTCTTTCATAACTCTATTCCTTTGATGAATGTCGATGCCATCTTCTTCAACTCTTCCTTCTCTCCAGTTCTAATGTCATTTCTCTTTTTATTCCGACATTGTTTTTCCTCTTTCCTATTTAGAGTGAAGATAGGACAAGTATATACATATTCACGAGTTTAGATACGAGACAAAAATTAAAATATTTGTAGATAATGAAAAAAAATGAAATATTTAATGCGGATATAAATAATTAAATAACTCGAGCAGAAGGACTAGACGATCCAATTGTCTTTCATTCAGAGGCGGCGAATTCAATAGCAGATTTGCGAGTTCAATTCTTTTTTGTTTCCCTTTGTTTCTTAGCTTGTTAACACCAAAGAATATATTGTATTTATATTTTTAAAATACTAAGTTTGTGTTGTAGTTATCATAAATTATTGAATTTCTTTTTAAAAAAGATGAAGTTTAGTCAATGATAAATGGTTTTGCCGACTGCTTATTAATTCATGATGATTGCTTTTGAACAATTGATGGAGGCCCAAAAGTAGTAAACTCACCGGAAATGCTGTGATATTGCGGTTGATGTAATGACAGCTGACCAACCTTGTCTAATTCTACTTTTTCATTAAATTAAGATATTTAAATGCATTCTTGTTCCATATAATTTGTCATGATCCCATCACAGACCTCTTAACAACACTTCTCTTGCTTTCAACCACGTTTTAATTTTGTAAGATACATGGTATATCTTACTAACATACAAGAGCTACACCATTGCCGGCTAGGTTAGGGATGGATGTATGGAGTTAGACTTGGGCTCCAACGAACTCAACCTAATATTTTTCATCAACGCATATATAAGTTGAGTTTAGCCCGCTTTAATTGTTGTGAGAATAGTCGGATCTAATTAAAGTTTAATATATAACCAATTTGACTTGATCTAGTGGTTAGTTTATTATTTTGCTTAAATAAGTATTAGAGTTTGAATTTCTTCTTGTATATAAGCAACTCATTAGTCAGTAACAAACCTTTAAATAGAGTTTTAATCTGCCACGGATTAGTCTTTGACCTTTTTAGGTTAAGGGATATTGTGGAAAAAAAAAGTTTTAATATATATTTAATTTATTAGTTAAACTCATCTAGTTAAATAAATGTCACAGGTTCAAAACAAATATGAGAGTTCTTAATCTATTGATATGAAAAAATAGGATAAATAACTATCCAATCTAACTTGTCCACGACATAGTTTGGGAATTAAATTGAAGGAACTCCTCAATTTTCTATCCAATTTCTGGATATAATAAGAGAGAGATTCACTTAATTTCACTTGTCCACATTATAATTTTCTCACGAAGCTAAAAAGAGAGTTTCACACCTCTAATCACTAAATGACAACTACCATAATTTATAAAATATTTATAATATCTTATTAAGTTAAAATAAAAAAAATTCTAAGTCCATAACATAAAATCTAATTTAGTAACTAAATAAATAAAATTAAAATATATTAAACTAAATTAAATATTCTAAAAATATAATCTAATAAATTTTAAATAATACTTGATCTCTTTATATCACGAACATTTGAGACACATATTACCTATTAAATTAGAGATATTGTGGCAAAAATTTTTTAAATATATAGATAGTTAATTTTTAATATGTACTAACATGATTGATATATATTATAATTTATAAAGTAAAATAAATTAGTTCAATATATAATATAGTTTTTTAGTATATATTACTAGTTTAATGAAAAACAAACTAGGTGAGGTCAAATTAATGTAAAATATAATTCAAAACCAACATTAGAAAAAAAAAAACAACAAATTTAACCTCAACCCAAAAAACTTCAGGCTTAACCAAAATTTCAGGTCGAATCAATTTGTGTAGCCCCCCTTTGAAACTGATCTCTTTGCACTTCCACGTGTAACTTGTTCTTTGTGTTTGCCCTTTTGTCTAAATCAAGCTCTCTTTATTAGTAGACCACACTATATATGTTGGTTTAGGTTTGAACTTTGAACGATACTATGATGCCTTGGAGGTTGGCAAGATGTCTATGTGAATGGGAAGGTTTTTGATGTTCTCTTTAATTTGGAGCTAAGAAAGTTAAGCCTTTCCCTAACTAAAATTAAAAAAAAAAGTAATGCAGATAATATTCTTCTATTTTTTAACACCCTAGAGTTTGCAGGATTGTTAAAACAAAATTCTAAACGTCCAATAATTTTTTTATAACAAAGACTAACTAACTTTTTTTTAGCTAAAATTATCAGTGTCTTTTATTAATATTTTTTGAGTTCTGTTACACATTCAAACGATTTATGCAACCAAACAACCAAGTCATTTAATTTATATTGCGCGGAGTTTCGTCTTTTTCTTCTTTCTCCTCCTCCTCCTTCTCTTTTTTCTTCATCTTTTTTTCATTATCGTCGTCATTACCACCACCATAAAAGAAGAAGAGAATCTTGAAGAATTTATGGAATAACTTTTATTGAATGAAAAAAAATGTGACAGAAAAAAAAGAAACCATGTTTTTAATCTTAACCAAATTGATCCCTTTTACACACCCATAGTTATTAACTATTCTTGAGGGATATTAACTTGATGGGTTGCCACGGATTTATTGGGCTACAGTTGACTTATACTTTGGACTGTTGCTTTCAATACCCCCTCCCCCTCAAGCTCACGTTGCTCCTTGAAATAACTTTGAGCTTGTCTTTGAGCCTCTCATAACTGGTTGCTGACAAAGATTTTGTTAAAATATCAGCAACTTGTTCAATTCTAGGAATATATACAACTTGTAATGACTTATTGTTGATCTTTTCTCGAACAACTTGAATATCTAACTGAAAGTGCTTTGTTTTGTCATGTAAGACTGTATTTGCAGTGAGCAAAACAGCGCTTAAATTGTCACAAAATATTGATGGAGCAGTAGTCAATGCAATCTTCAACTCAGACAACAAATTCTTCACCCATGTAATCTCTGCTTCACAGGCTGTCAGACTTCGAAATTCTGCCTCAGTTGACGACCTACTTATAGTTGTTTGTTTCCTGCAAGACCAAGTAACCAAAACAGACCTCCGATCCTCTAAATCTGCTGCCCAGTCAGAATCAGAAAAACCATACAACCTATAGTCATTGCATTTATGTAAGAGCAAACCATGTTCTTGTGTTCCTTGAAGATATCGTAAAATCCTCTTCACAACCTTCCAGTGAGCAAGTAAAGGGCTGTGCATGAATTGAGAAACCTTCCTCACAGCAAAACTCAGGTTAGGCCTAGTGATAGTAACATATTGCAATGTACCTACCACAGATCTGAAGAGCTTCGGATCCTCAAATTGTTCTGAACCTGTAGACAGTAACTGCAAAGAGGAGATCATAGGAGTAGGCATAGCACTTGCCGTACTCATTCCTAATTTAGACAGTAAGTCTTTAATGTATTTAGTTTGAGATAAATGAAGCTGTCTAGTTTCAGATGAACCTCCATACCAAGAAAGTAGGATAACTCTCCCAAGTCTTTTAGAGTAAAAATCTTGTTTAACTTTTGTATCATAACATCAATTTCATTCGAATCATTACCAGTGATGATAATGTCATCAACATAATATAGAATGTAAATGACATAATGAGAGCTATGTTTGATGAATAAAGATGTATTAGACTTGGTACTAACAAAGCCAAAACTGTTTAGAGTATTGCTAAGTTTTAGAAACCATTCTCTCGGAGCTTGCTTGAGGCCATAAAGGGCTTTATTTATTTTATACACTAAACTGTCAGAATCATGAGAGAAACCAGTAGGTTGATGCATATATATAGTTTCATGTAAATCACCCTTAAAAAAAATATTATTAAAATCCAATTGTCTTATAAACCAGTTTTTAGATAAAGCTATACTTAACACAATTCGAATGGTGGCAGGTCTGATAACAGGACTAAACATCTGTTCAAAGTCAAAGCCTTCAGATTGGTGGAAGCCTTGAACTACCAATCTGGTTTTGTACTTTTGTATGATGCCATTAGGAAGCCTTTTTATAGTAAAAATCCATTTAGATCCAATAATTTTGGCATTTTAATGTTTTGGCACAAGTTTCTAAGTATAATTTCTGATTAAAGCATCATACTCCTCCTACATAGCATTTTTCCGATGAAAAATAGCTAATGCAGCACTAGGTGTTTTAGGAGGTGTTTCATGTAAAATGTTTAAATTAACATTACTAATTAAGGCTTTGGGTTTAGAATTTTCAATTTTAGACCTAGTGAGCATGGGATGTTGATTTAGAAGTTTAAGAGATATAAGAACATCTGCATATATAGAAACGAGTGCAGAATTATTATTATTATTATTATTATTATTATTATTATTATTATTATTGATAGGGTCAATAGGTGGAGGGCAAATTTGTATCCCAAAGATGGGAATAGGATGCTGCGTTTCAATAGTAAAGTGTATGGAATTAGAATTACTAAGAGTACTTGAATTATAACTACTAATATCGCTAGGATTACGATTTGTATATTGAATATTTGAAATAGAAGAACTATGAGATGAAGAGCCTAAAATAGAACCTATACTAGGAATAAAATTTTTAAAAGAACTAGATTTATTAGAATTTCTAGAGGAGTCATTCTTATCAGTTTTAACAAATAATTCCTTGTAAGGAAAGGAAATTTCATCAAATTGAACATAACTTATGGTATAAAGTTTACCACAAGGTGAAAAGCATTTGTAGCCTTTTGAGTTTAGAGCATAATAAAAAAAGACACATTTATGAGATCTAAAATTTAACTTTGTTTTATTGTAAGGCCTTAAGAAAGGAAAACAACTACTACAAAAAACTCTTAGAGAAGTATAGTCAGGGACAGTGTTAAACAAGGTCTCATAAGGAGATTTGTTGTCCAAAATTGGAGCTGGGATGCGATTAATTAAGTAAGTCACTGTTAAAACAGCTTCATCTCAAAAAATAAATGGCATAGAGGCTGTAGATAGCATGACAAGACTCATTTCAATGAGGTGCCTATGTTTTCTCTTAGCTTTGCCATTTTGTTTTGGAGTGTAAGGATAACTAAACCTTTAAACAATACCTTCATTGGCCAGGAATTGACTGAACTAATGAGAAGTGTATTTCCTACCATTATCAGACTGAAAAGCTTTTATTTGGTGGTTTGTAAGATTCTCCATTTGCTGTTTAAACTGTTTGAAAGCTAACAGAACTTGAAATTTAGAGACAAGTATAAAAAGAAAAGTAAACCAAGAATATGCATCAATAAAGGTAACATAATAACGAAATCCTAAGTGCGATACAATGGGTGCTGGACTCCAAACATCAGAGTAAACAAGTTGGAGAGGTGCAGTGTAGACAGTAAGTGAGGAATTAAAAGGTAATTTATGCATTTTAGCATGCATACAGTTTTTACACACATCAAAAAACAAAGTATCTTTATTTTTATCCATGTCAATATTACAACTTGATAGAATTGTGAGTATAGTTTTCTTGGCTATGTGGCCAAGTCTTTTATACCACAAGTCCAAAGAAACTTTGAAAGAAATAAAAGTACAAGGTTGTAAAGAATCTAAAGAAAAATTAGGAACAGTAACATTGAAAAACCTGTAAATGCCATCCTGTCTATGTCCTTAAAGAAGTACTTTGTCAGTTTGCTGGCATTTAACAAAACACACGTGAGCATAAAATTGAAAATGAATATCATTATCTTCAGCAAATTTATAAACACTGATAAGATTTTTTGTGATTTCTGGAAAATAAATTAATTGTTGTAATCTGAAATATCTGTTAGAATCATAAACATATAATAAAAAAGTACCAATTTTAGATATAGGCAAACTTGAGCCATTCCCAATCTGAACTTGGTCAAGGCTTGAGTAATATGAGGATCTGATAAACGAAAATGAATAAGGAGTAATGTGGTGGGAATCACCAATATCTAGCTCCCAGAAGGAGTCAATAATAGATCTTGGAGCAGCTATGTAGGCAATAAGATGATAAAAAGATGGAGGGGGTGGTGGTGATGTAGTTGTAGTGGTACTGGCTTGTGACAAATTAGAAGAGTTTGATGAATTGGTAAAGGATGTGGAAGAAGGAGTATGAGAACTTTGTGATGGAGGAGGTATATTTGGTTGAATCTGTTGAAACAATGTCAAACAATGTGGCCAAATCTACCACATACCTGGTATTATGGCCTATTCTAATTGAAAAAGGATCTGCCTCCTCGTGAAAACCTACTACCTTTACCTCTTCTTCCTCCAAAACCACGACCTGAATTGGAATTGGAAGGAAATGAACTCTGAGAGATATTAGCTTGAATCATAGAGGTTGTGAATTTTCAAAATTTATCAAGCATATCATCAAAGGTCAAAATTTGAGTTTCAACCTCACAAAGGCTGAAAATTTCTCATTTGGAATTAACAGTGTGAAGTAAAACTTGATATTCTTCATTCAATCTCTCAAGCAGTGCATCAACATGTTTTTCAATAGTTAAAGGAGAGCCTAAAGCTACTAAAGAATCTGCAATCTCCTTAATCTTCGAAATATATTCAGAAGCTGTTGAACCTTGCTTCTTGATAATTTTTATTTGTGCTTTGAGCTGTTTGACACGATATTTAGTAGATTTATCAAAATATTATTCAATTCTGCCCCAAATTTCATGACTGAAAGAGCAACCAACCATTTTAGTTTTGAATACAGGATCAATATATGCAGAAGCTAAGACTGGAGATTATAATCATCTTGAAGCCACTGGGTATACACTGATGACTCGATTTCATTTTGTTGATCTTCAATCGTAGTGAATCTAGGAGGAACACGATCTTTATAGAGATGATTTTCCAAAAGCTGACTTCGAACTGCCGCCAATGCTTATTGTTGCCAAGTTTTGTGATTTCTTTCTCTTAATTTATCACTAATCGGAGTAAAGGGTTGGGAGTTGAACAATTGAGGTGAAAAAGAAAAGGGATTGAGATTAGCAAGAAGATTATTGTTGTTGTTGGCAGAATTTTCAGGATTTAAATTATTGTTGTTGTTGTTGGTCACAGGAGGTGAATTGTTAGATGAATGTGGAGATGCATCCATGGTTGAGAAAAATCTGAAGTTCTTGATACCATGAAAGAAGAAGAGAATCTTAAAAAATTTATGGAGTAACTTTTATTGAATGTGAAAGAATGTGTACAAAAAGAAAAGGAACTATGTTTTTAATCCTAAGCAAGTTGATCCCTTTTATGCACCCACACTTATTAACTATTCTTGAGGGATATTAACTTGATGGGCTGTCACTGGTTTATTAGGCTGTAGTTGACTTATACTTTGGGCTGATGCTCTCAATACACCATACCACTATATCCATCTCTTTCTCCTCCTCCTCCTCCTCATCATGTTTCTTTTTTTATTTAAATTTTTTTGATCTCCTCCTTCTTTTTCTTCTTTCTTCTCTATCATCATTATCGTCATCACCAACAACACCAACATTTTGCTAACATCTTTATTGATTCTGATTTCTGTGGTGACACCATTAAGTAATTTCAAAAACGAAAATATTATCAAAACAAAACCATTGTATAATATTAAATGAATAAAAAATTGTCCATTATATAAATTCGAATTTAGAAACACATGTGTCTCGAATGAACCGAAAATATTATCAAAATGAAACCATTGTATAATACCAAATGAACTGAAAATTGTCCATTATATAAATTCAAATTCAGAATCACCTGTATCTGAAATGAATCGAAAATATTATCAAAATGAAACCACTGTATAATACCAAATGAACCGAAAATTATCCATGATATAAATTTGAATTTAGAAACAAGTCAATTTTGAACAAAAATACATCCAAATCAATTTTGGATCCGACAATGTCATCAATATGACAAAAATTCGATGATAACGATAATGACGATATGTATTAAAAGAAGACAATGATGATAACGATGATGATTATGATGATGATGACGATGGAGAAGGAGAAGGTTGAAAAGGAAAAAAGAGATGAAATTCGATAAAGAGGAGGAGGAGGTGTTGGTGACAATGGTAACGAAATTGAAAAATAATAAAACGGAAGAGAGAGGGAAGAGAAAAACAAAAAAAAGAAGCGCGTAACTCAAATCATTTAGATGAACTTAGATGTTAAAATTGTTTAAACGTGAAAAATTGTTCATTTTTTATTAGTGTTTCTGTATCATTTAATGTCTCTCGGTATAATAATAAATTAACATTCATATATCAAATTCGTTATTTCTCCTTGTGTTAGCTAATGAATTTGTCGTACTCTGTCTTTGGTATCTCTTCATTCCTAACTCTACAACTACAAGTCATTCGAATTGGTGTTATTCTTTAATTTGCCTTGTGTCTCAGAATTGGATCTTAGTGGATTCTCAACTTGATAATAATCTTCTTGTAATGTTTCTATCTACCTTCATTCTCTGCTATAATACCAGAAAACTTTTCTGTGCACTAATTCATTTGAGAATTGTGACTATCTGTGAAAGAAGAAGAATAAAGAGAAAAATATAGCATAATTTTTATACTAATTCTTGATACTACTAAATGCAATGCTACTAATTGAGTTTAAATAAGCTATTTAAGCTCATCCTTGTTACATTTTAAAGTATAGTAATCATACTACTAGATGTGTTCCTCATTTTTCTTTCTAGTTTTGATTTTCTCATCTTTGAGACGCTTACTTTTTTAATGCCAAGTATTACTAACAAAAAAAAACATATATAAAGTGTTCTTTATCTAAATGCTTTAAAAAATTTTGGTCTAATTATATCATGTATACATCAAAATTTTACCACTAAATCGGTCATTCAAATAAAATACATATTGATGACTGATTTTTAGTGTATAAATAATATTTTATTTTTTTTTTTACGGATGCATCAATAATATAGCAAATACCAAAATCAAAAGGATTATTATGAAGTGCTAAGCATCATCATATTCTTAAACTCCTCAAAATCAAGTTGTCCATCCAAATTAGTATCATAGGATAAAATCATTGCCCTGCAATCCTTATTCCCACTCTGTTGTTCCAACAAGCCAAGCCTCTTCAACACACACTCAAGCTCTTGGCTACTTATGAATCCATCTCCATTCAAATCAAACACCTCAAACGCCTTCGCAAGATCGCTTTCGACTTCCTCAACCTCGCCCTTGTTGTCGCCATTGTCGTTGATCTTTAATATGGAGTCGTAGAAGAACAAGAACTCATCCAAGTTGAGGCTCTTCTTTCCAACTACATGCTCTTCTAGCTCCTGGAGGCTAGTGCTGGAGCCTCCTGTCTTGTCTAGAAGCCAATTCAACTCGTCAAGGCTCACTAATCCATCGCCATTCTTGTCCAGCTTCTCAAAAATTCTTTTCAAGTCATTGTGGGTTAGGGAACACATTTTTGTTGAGTAGAGTAAAAGGGTACCAATAGCTTCAGTTTCAAAGGTCACAATTGTTATATGGTTGGTTTATGTGTTGATGCAATACGTGAAGGGTCCTTTATATAATGTGTGTAGGGTAGGCAACACTTCTAGCCTTTCATTTTTTTTACTTTTTTTTTTTAATTTTTTTGTTAGGAGTAAAATTTGAACCTGCAATTTTTAAGTGAGTATGTATAAGAAGATTATTCCATTTGAATTATAATTCGTCAGTTTTTTATTTTTTGCATTATTATTATTACTACTATTGAGCAACATATTGACATCGAAATTCCATTATTATGACTAATCTAACAATTTAACCTGATATAATTAATTTGTTTAAATTATAACTTAATTATGTTATTTGTACATTAAAATAAGTTATTAAATTAGTTATATATATAAAATTAATATTAAAATATAAAATATAAAATATAAAATATATATTAAAAATGATTAAATACACCTGTTATATATGAATATATGCTAACTAATTTTTTCTATGTATTTAGTATTTTTTTATTGTAAAAAGGAGTTAAATGCAATCTTTATAACAATTTTTTTTTAATTCAAATTAAAACAACTAATTTAAAACTTATCATACTTATTATTAACAACTTAATTCCACGCACGTCCTTAAATATTCTGAATTATTTATGAAAAAGGAGAAAACTACGCTAAAGGAAATAATAAATAATTTTATAAATAATGTGGATGAGAATGATCCAAGTCAGTTTAGGAGGCAATATGCATGAAGCTTCGCATAGTTTTGCTTTGAAAGCCACATTATTCCATCGAATGGGATGTTTTCCCCTATATCTATATTCTAGAGCCTAGAATTTTCTAGTAGTCATGATATTTTCCTGCCCCCACTCAATAATTGTATATATGCCTCTTCAATAATTTGTATTTTAGTTGGATACTTTCCGTATTGATACTATACCTGTGCTGTCCTTTTGTATGTATGTATATCTCATCGACCATAATTAAATATACAGAGGAGGGTTATACGTAAGTAAATTTTATAATTTGTAGTTATTAATTAATTATTATTAATATTTTTAATAATATAATATTATATTTAATAATATAAAATTTTTTGTTTATTAATTAAATTTTAATAAAAATATTGATTGTTACGGATCCGGCCCACGAATCCGGGACCCGTCATCGAGCCCGAAACCGGTTTTTCGGGCCAACCCATCTCATCTCTCTAGAAAGGCCCTGAAACCGGCCCCCAGAGTCCTAACTAACTTTTGAATTCAAAAGTTCCTCTTATCTTAGCCAGATAAGATAAAGATAAGAAAACCACCATCACCTATAAATAGAGGACCCAAGTCCCCTCAGGTATTCATTCGTTCCTCATACCTTACACCTCTTAGATATATTCTGACTTGAGCGTCGGAGTGTCTTTGCAGGTACCTCCCCTCCTCTCCATCCGGACGATCCAGCGTCTAACTCGACCCGCGGGTTCCCGATCCTCCTCCTAGATCGTATCAGAATCATCATGTACATTGGCGCCGTCTGTGGGAACCTGCGACGATCGAGCGAGATGGAGGGCATCTTGGACGAAAATCCATCAAGCCAAGACGACTCCGAACCACGTCATCCCACCCCAGAGCAACAGGAAGTCATAAACCAAGCCCGGATGGCCAGCACCATCCACCGAACAAACGAGCACATGGTCACAGATCCACAACATCCCGAGCAAGCAAGGGACAAAGCGACACAGATCATTCAAGATCTCTGCCTCCGAGTCCAGGAACTTGAAGGTAAACTCACCGACAAAGGAAAATACGCCAACCAACACGGAAGCCAGGCAACGTCCAGGCCACGATCCTATCGTGGAAGGTCGCCAACACGGCAACACGAGAGAAAAGATGATCGTAGCACTTCACGTAACTACCGGCACGAAAGGTCGCCAGAACGGCGACACAGTAAAAAACACCACCGCAGTGCATCCCACAACCTAAACCGTCAACACGATTCGGACGAAGACCCCAGACATCGGCACACAAAGCGCACAAGAAACGACCACGTCATAATGGGAGCCACGCCCTTCACAGAAAGAATCTTAAAAGCAAAGCTTCCCAGAGGCTTCGACAAACCCACCGACATGAAGTACGACGGAATTAAAGACCCTCAAGAACACCTAACGGCTTTCGAAGCCAGAATGAACTTGGAAGGAGCATCCGACGCAGTCCGATGCAGAGCCTTCCCGGTGACCCTTGCCGGACCAGCGATCAAATGGTTCAACGCCCTCCCGAACGGATCCATAACCAGCTTCCACGACATCACAAGAAAATTCATGGCCCAATTCACGACCCGAATCACCAAGGCCAAACACCCCATCAGCTTGCTAGGGGTCACACAAAAACAAGAAGAATCTACAAGAAAATACCTCGACCGCTTTAACGACGAATGCCTGACTGTCGACGGACTCACGGACTCCGTTGCCAGCCTCTGCCTAACTAACGGACTTATGAATGAAGACTTTCGCAAACATCTCACCACCAAACCAGTATGGACCATGCACGAAATCCAGAACGTCGCCAAAGATTACATCAACGACGAAGAGGTTAGCCAGGTCGTCGCTGCCAACAAGCGGCAGCACGGCAACCCGACTCCCCGTCATAACCCTCCACCCAAAGAAAACCAACGAGACCACCTCAAGCCGACCCACCGACCACCAAGAATAGGAAAATTCTCCAATTACACCCCCCTAACAGCACCGATTACTGAGATATACCACCAAATAGCAGATCGAGGCGTCATCCCCAAAGCCCGACCACTCAAGGAAAGAACAGGAGGAAACAAAGCCCTCTACTGCGACTACCACCGAGGTTACGGACACAAAACACAAGATTGCTTTGACCTTAAAGACGCTATCGAACAGGCTATACGAGACGGCAAACTCCCGGAGTTCGCCAAATTCATCAGAGAGCCAAGGCGTGCCAACATCGACAAGTCACCAGAAAGAGAAGGGCGCAACCCAAGAACCCAAAAGCCGCCCCTCAGGGAAAACCCCGAAGAGGATCCGACCATCATAGTGAACGTCATCACGGGCAAGGACGTACCGAACAAGTCAAAGCTAACAATGAAAAAGGACCTCAAAATAATGGCCGTCAGGCACCGCGACCCAGTCACCATAGCCGACGGCACGATAACTTTCTTACCGGAAGACTGCCAACACGGCACGTCGGCCGAAGACGCCCCCTTCGTCATATCAGCCTGAATCGGAACAGGGCTAGTAAGAAGAATATTGGTAGATACTGGCGCCGACTCTAACATCCTTTTCCGAGGAGCTTTCGACAAACTCGGGCTCCGCAACGACAACCTCCAGACACACCGTCACGGCGTCACGGGCGTCGGAGACAACTTCCTCAAACCAGACGGGTCGGTTACCCTTCCCATCACCATAGGAACAAGCAATCAGAGAAAGACGATCTTGTCCGAATTCGTAGTCCTAAAGGACTCCACAGCCTATAACGTCATTCTTGGGAGGAAAACAATCAACGACTTCTCCGCAGTCATCTTTACCAAATACCTCCTCATGAAGTTCAGGGCCGACGACGGCACCATCGGAACCATTCACGGAGACCGGGAAGTCGCGGCCGAATGCGACAACAATAGCTTAGCCCTAAGAAAGAAATCCCGGGACGCAGCCGGAATATTCCTTGCCGACCTAGACGCACGACTAGACGGCCAACCTAGACCGGAACCAGAAGGAGACATGGAAAAACTACAGATAGGGCCAACCAAAGAAGAATACACTTTCATCAACAGAAACCTCCCATACGACCTCAAAGAAGAACTCTCCCAACTTCTGAAACAAAACAGAGACTTGTTCGCATTTACACCAGCCGATATGCCGGGAATAAGCCCCGACCTTATGTCTCACCATCTGGCGGTGGACCCCCTAGCCAAACCAGTGGCACAAAGAAGACGAAAAATGTCACCAGACCGAGCAACCGAAGTCCGAAAACAGGTGAAAGCCCTACTCGAAGCCAACTTCATCCGAGAACTCCCTTATACGACATGGCTAGCCAATGTCGTACTAGTTAGAAAATCTAACGGGAAATGGCGAATGTGCGTCGACTACACTAATCTCAACAAAGCATGCCCAAAGGACGCCTTCCCCCTACCAAACATCGACGGGCTAGTAGATGCGGCATCCGGCCACCGATACCTCAGCTTCATGGACGCATATTCCGGCTACAACCAGATCCCGATGCACCAACCAGACGAAGAAAAGACAGCATTTATCACCCCAGACGGAACGTACTGCTATAGAGTAATGCCCTTTGGCTTAAAAAACGCTGGAGCCACCTACCAGCGACTCGTTAACAAGATATTTTGCAACCTATCCGGAGACAAAATAGAAGTTTACATTGACGACATGCTCGCCAAGACGGAATCCGGGGAACAACTAACCGACGACCTCAAGGTAATAATGGACACCCTGCGAAAACACCAAATGCGACTCAACCCAACAAAATGTGCCTTCGGAATGGAAGCAGGAAAATTCCTCGGTTTCATGATCACACAACGCGGAGTTGAAGCAAACCCAGAAAAATGCCGCGCCGTCCTCGAAATGACAAGTCCCAAAAATCTCAAAGAAATCCAAAAACTCACCGGCCGACTAACCGCACTATCCCGGTTCCTAGGGGCATCGGCCCAAAAGGCAATTCCTTTTTTCAAACTTATGAAAAAAGGAACCCCCTTCAAATGGGAAGCAGAATGCGAAGAAGCCTTCCAACACTTCAAAAGGGTTCTAGCGGAACCTCCAATCCTCGCAAAACCCCAAATAGGGGAAACACTATACCTATACCTCTCCATAACGGAAGAAACAATCGCCGCAGCACTCGTCCGGGAAAACGAGAAAAAAGAGCAGAAACCCATATACTTCATAAGCAAGGTCCTTCAGGACACGGAAGCTCGTTATTCACGCCTGGAAAAACTAGCTTTCGCACTCCTCTCGGCGTCCCGACGGCTACGACAATACTTCCAAGCTCACCCCATAACGGTCCGGACCGACCAAGCGGTCAAACAGGTATTACAAAAACCCGACCTAGCAGGAAGAATGCTAGCATGGTCCATCGAGTTATCCCAATTCCAGGTCAGGTTCGAACCCCGGAACGCCATCAAAGCACAGGCCCTAACCGATTTCATCGCCGAGATGACACCGACCAAACCCACACCCGAACCATGGAAACTACACGTCGACGGCTCATCAAACTCCACTCACGGAGGTGCCGGAATTATACTCGAAAACCAAAACGGGATCATAATCGAACAATCAATACGATACGACTTTCCAGTATCAAATAACCAAGCAGAATACGAAGCCCTCTTAGCAGGCCTAACCCTAGCCCGAGAAGTCGACGCAAAGGTACTCGAAGTAAATACCGACTACCAGGTGGTCTGCTCCCAAATAAACGGAAGCTACCAAACCCGGGATCCCCTACTCCAACTATACCTCAACAAGGTAAAGGAATTGAAGGAAGGATTCGAAAACTTCACCATACAACACGTCCCCAGAGAACGAAACGCCAGGGCGGACCTACTTTCCAAGCTAGCGAGTACAAAATCGGGACACGGCAACAGATCGCTAATCCAGGAAGTCGTTAGGTCGCCTTCCGTATCGGCAACGATTAGCGCACATCTAACATCCTCAAATCGGGAGTCCTGGACATACCCAATCCTTCAATACCTCCTTAACGGAACCCTACCACCAGACCCAAAAGAGGAAAGGCGAATAAAAAGGGAAGCCGCCAACTACACCATCATAGCAGGACAACTATACAAACGTGGATTCTCACAGCCCCTACTCAAATGTGTTGAACCCGAGAACACGGAATACATACTCCGCGAGGTCCACGAAGGCTGCTGCGGTCACCACATCGGAGGAAAAACGCTAGCTCAAAAAATCATCAGGGCTGGCTATTTCTGGCCCACAATCATTCGAGATTCCATACAAATAACAAAAAGCTGTGACAAATGCCAAAGGCACGCCAATATGCACCAAGCCGCCCCGCATCAACTCAGCATTATATCAGCAGAACGGCCATTCGGCAGCTGGGGAATCGACCTAGTCGGGCCCTTCCCCACAGCACCCGGCCAACTCAGATACCTCATCGTCGCCATAGACTACTACACCAAATGGATTGAAGCCGAGCCCCTGGCATCCATAACAGCGACCCAATGTCGAAAGTTCGTCTGGCGGCAGATCATTACCCGATTTGGAATCCCCGAGGTCATCATCTCGGACAACGGAACCCAGTTCACCGACAAAAAATTCAGAGAACTCCTAGAAGGATTACACATATCCCATCGCTTCAGCTCGGTAGAACATCCCCAAACGAACGGACAGGTAGAATCCGCCAACAAAATAATCGTTAAAGGACTCAAGAAACGACTCGACGAAGCCAAGGGACTGTGGGCAGAAGAGTTGGGGTCAGTACTATGGTCGTACCGAACAACTCCCCAAACGAGCACGGGAGAAACGCCCTTCCGACTAACATACGGCGTGGAAGCAGTCATCCCAGTGGAAATCGGAGACCCCAGCCCCAGGAAAACGGTCGGAGGTAACGACGAAGAAGCAGAACGAGACCTCGTGGACGAAGAAAGAAGCATAGCTCACGTCAAAGAGTTAGCACTCAAACAAAGAATCAGCGTAAGGTACAATCACGGCGTCATCCGACGAGAATTCGCGGAAGACGACCTCGTCCTACGACGAAACGATATCGGCCTACCGACCCCAGGAGAAGGAAAGCTCGCCCCCAACTGGGAAGGACCATACAGAATCAAGGCCGTAATCGGAAAAGGAGCGTATAAACTCGAACGACTAGACGGCAGCGAAATACCGAGAATTTGGAACGCAGCCAACTTGCGAGGATACTACACTTAAATAAAGTCACTTTATTTATTTTTTCCTTTCTTTCTTTCTCCTAATCACCCTTTAGTTTCTTTTATTTTTTACTGTCTTTTAGAACCTCGGGTACTCTTTCCCTCACGAAGGGTTTTAACGAGGCCCAAACTATTCAAAATAAAATTTTACAAGTTATTTTCACCTCATCCCCATTACAAGTCACTATTGTTTCTCAAAACACGGAACGAAGACACGGCCATCGCTGGAGGACTGATCACCCTTCAGGCCGAACACACGGATATCCAAAAAACCGACCAAACGAACGGTTACGTTAAAACACGACCCAAAAAATGCAAAAAAGCCCGAACGGCCAAATAAACACCACAAACGGATCATGCAAAAGGCCCGAACGGCCGAAAATACTATTAAACGATCCCCAAAAGTCACGGCCCTTGGCCATACAAAATATTCAGAAACTAACAAGTTCAAAAATAAAATACAAAAAGAAACCACTCAAATATCTACAATCCGCCCATCACGGATGGTCTTGAATGCTCCCGTCACAGACACATCCACGTCAGGGGCCAACACCAGAAACTGCGCCTTCATCGTCTCCTCGGTAGCAGCAACGGCATCCCCAGCATCAGCCAGCAAAGCCGCTTTCTCCTTCTTCAGAGCTTCGACCTCAGCCTTCAGAGTTTCCGACTCGGCGAGAAGCAAAGCAGCTTGAGAACTTGCATCTGAGGAACGCTTCCGCTCTTCAGCCAGTTGAGAAAGAAGCGAAGTCTCAACACCGGCAAGTCGGAGAATCTCCGCCCCAGCATCCTCTGAAGACTTCGCCGCTTTCTCCTTTGCAGTAATAGCGACCTTGAGCTCCTCCTTCAATTTGGTCACATCAGCCTGAGCCTGCCGAAGCTTCTTCTCCAACAAACCCGCTTGGGCCATCACGGGCTCAGCTTTCCGAACAACCACAGCTGAGCGAAGAAGGGCACGGTAAACCGACTCAGCCTGGAACGAGACATCACAGCCATCAAAAAACGACTCCGTTCCAGGCAACAAGTGCTGATCAATGAAGCCCGTGGCGTCGAAACGTCGGTCCATCACACTAGGGACCAAGCCCTCCCCTTCGAAGGTCTCGCTACCCGGCTCCTCGGCCCTACTCCTCTTCCGAGAAGCCTCAGTACCCGTCAAAACGACCACTTCAGGCGAGCCGGGAGGAACTTGAGCCTCAGTAGGCGCCCCCGAGGAAACCACCCCCTGAGAAGCAGCATGAGAATCCACAGCCGGATTCGAAACAGGAGTGGAAGGGGACGGCGATCCCTCCTCCCGAACCAACGCTGCCTTCAGCCTCGCCAAGGTAGTCAGCCCGCTAGCCATCTCAACTGGAAGAAACCAATAGAAGAGTTAAAAAAAAAAAGAAGAAAAAAAGAAAAAGGGAACACACCTATATAAGTCCGACAAGCCTCGGGATCCCCCATAACATCCCGAGGATTCAACGGACGCTCGCCAAACAAATGCCACAAAACGCTGGCAATATCCTTATCCTCCCGGGACAAATCGTCATAAGAAACTTTAGTCAGCACCGACGGCCCGGCGCCAAAATTCCAGTACGTCGGAAACCGGCGCTCGCCTTCCAGGGTAAGCCAAAACGGGCGGTGCCCCTCAACAGGACGCACCTTAAAATACTCCCACTTAAACCCGTGAAAGGAATCCTCAAACAACCCGAAAATCCGACGATGAGGCTGAGCCCGGAAAGACATATACCCTTTCTTATGCTTCCCCTCCTTAGTCGGAAGAGTGCACAAGAAAAGGAAAAGAAAAACGGGAACCGAAGCCGGAAGATCGAGATACTGGCACACCAACTCGAAACACCGAACGGCTGCCCAGCTGTTCGGGTGAAGCTGAGACGGTGCCACGGAACACCGACTAAGCAAACCCTGAACAAACGGAGAGAAGGGGAACCGCACTCCGAGCCGAGTAAACATGGATTCGTAGACCCACATCCAGTCCGGCACGGTGGGAGAATGGAGGTTTAGATAGCAGACGCGCTCATCCGCATCAGGGAGCACGAGCTCGTATCGCCCCTCCTCTTCACCGCCACCACAAATTGCCCCTTGATCGCGGAGCCGTTGGAGATCACCCTCCGTCATCCGCGACGGAACGCCCCACACATCGCTGGTCACCCAACCATAGCGATTGGGAATGCCCCTGGAAGGGACAATGGGGGCACCCACACCCTCATTCCTCCGACGCTGCATACCTAAAACAGGGAGGAGCACCACCATCAGCCTACCAACTCGACACAATTACGAAAAATAAAAACCTAAACACCACTACAAAGCAAAGCAGAAAATGGCGGTGCTCAGCCCCTTCCCCAAACTCAAACACCAAACACAGCAAAACAAAAAGGGAAGCAGGCAGAACAAAACATGGCAAAAACAGAAACAGGCACACAAACAAACGCATGGAAGAAATAACAGAAAAGAAAAAACCAACCTGGTAAAGGTAGAAGAAAACTTGAAGAAATACAGGGAAATGAGGAGAAGCAGAAACAGCACCAGAAAGCAAAAATCCACTAAGCAGTTTTTTCTCTCAGGAAATGAAGAAGTTCTCTTTCAAAAGAAAAAACGGGCGAGGGAAATAAAGGGCCAAAACGAAACGGTTTCAAAAAGACAAAAGGACACAACTGACCCTGTACGTAACAAAAACTGGTGGGGGCAAAAAAGAGAAAACACCTCCTCAATAAATGCCCCCCTCGGAAAAGCAAAAGTAATCAATTACGCCTCAAAGGACTCAAACAGGCGCAGCAGGCACGGAAAGGTCACGTCAAGACCAAAATACGGTCAAGACGAATCTTTTACCAAACGAAATCGAGAAACCGACCTCGTCGCCAAACGAACACTCGACCAGCACCAGAGACAGTAAGAAACGTCTCAAACTCTTAGCGACAAACCGACCTTACTCGCTCTCCCGCTACGGGGGCAACTGTTACGGATCCGGCCCACGAATCCGGGACCCGTCATCGAGCCCGAAACCGGTTTCTCGGGCCAACCCATCTCATCTCTCTAGAAAGGCCCTGAAACCGGCCCCCAGAGTCCTAACTAACTTTTGAATTCAAAAGTTCCTCTTATCTTAGCCAGATAAGATAAAGATAAGAAAACCACCATCACCTATAAATAGAGGACCCAAGTCCCCTCAGGTATTCATTCGTTCCTCATACCTTACACCTCTTAGATATATTCTGACTTGAGCGTCGGAGTGTCTTTGCAGGTACCTCCCCTCCTCTCCATCCGGACGATCCAGCGTCTAACTCGACCCGCGGATTCCCGATCCTCCTCCTAGATCGTATCAGAATCATCCTGTACATTGATTTTTTAAACTTTTTTAAATATATAAATGGAAAAATCTAAGAAACGGTAATTTCAATTAAAATGGTTAGGATATTTAGTTAACGGTCTGACATTATATTTTTAGTCAATAATTTTAAATATTATTAATTAATGTTTATAAAAAAAGAAAATTATATGGTACAGATCTAAATCTGTACAGATTTAAAGATATAATGATATGGCAAAATTTAAACTACACATTCTAAAGCTACGCTTTTTACTCAAAACCGTAATTCTTCACAAAGAAAAGCGTCACCTAATGGGAAAAAGTAAATTAGAAGATTTAAGAGAAGAAATAATTAAGTTATCAAAATTAATAGATAAAAAATTAATGATTTTAACTAATGTTAATTGTAATGACACCAAATTCTTAAAATCAATACAAAATGATTTTTCTCAAAATCTTTATTTTACTATAAGTTTTATTGAAGGACTTCAAAAACCTGAAAAAACTTATTTTTCACACGGAATTTCTAAAAAATGTTACCATGGAAATGATTCCCCACATCTTTATCATACCTTCAACCCACAATTAAATTCTATAGTAGATATGCTTGAAGAAATATTAGTATCTATAAAATTTCAAAGGGATAAGGAAAAAGAGAATCCCAAAGAAGAAAAATTTCAAAATATAATTAACATAACAGATCTAAAAGTAAAACCACCATTGAAATTATGAATATTGAAGAAAAATTAGAAGAAGTTACAATGCTTTTTAAACAATTAAAAATGGCTCAAGAAAATAATATTATGGAACATGGTTTTCAAATAGAAGAATAGTTAGTTAATTCTGAAAATATAGAAAATGAAGAACACATTCTAGATTATTCAAGTGACGAAGAACCAGCAATTCCAATACAAGTAAAAAATGAAGCTGAAACATCTAAGGATAATCAATCTCAATTTAAATAGGAAACAGGTTTTGATAATTATGCTTTCAAAAAAGGGTTTATAAATAAAGATTCAAAATATACAAAAATACCATCAAAATACGTTCCTAAAATCCAGGAAATGGAACGAGAAAGAATGCTTGACTTAGACTGTAAAAAAGAATGAAAAGGAAATTTTTGAAAATTGGTTGAATTCCTTTTTATTAGAAGCATTTACTAATCCAAAACTTAGTGAATTGTTTGGAAGAGATATTTGGAATTACATAGGGTTTCATACTAAAGGAACTATAAGAGATTATATGACATCAATAGATAACCAAATAATAGAAGAATTAGCAACAAAAATAATAGCTTATGATAAAATATTATATATAATGATGATTCTATATAAAGAATTTTTTGAAAAAAATATTATAGATCATAGACAAGAAGTCTATAATAAAGAATATCAAGAAGCAAAAAACCATCTAGCTAATATTCAGATATATGATCTATGTAATGTAGAGTCTTATATATGTGAATATAGAATACATTATTACAAATTAAAAGAAGAAGATAAAAATCATTATCTTAGTATGTATATAACAAAACTTCCATATCCTGCTAATGAATTTATAATGGGAAGATTTATAAGAGAAATAAATAGAGGGACAATTGAAAATAATTTTGGTGGAGCAACCTCTACAATAAGAGAGGAAATAAAAGAACGTTGTATGCAAGAAGCGACTCAAAAAAGATTTGCAAATATAATTAGAATTTGCTGTCAGGATAATGAAGAAATACCCCAAAAATATGGTCTTAATAAAAATTTTCAAAGAAAAAGAAAATATCAATTTAGAAAAAGAAAATACTATCCAAACTGGAGAAAAAAGAGGTACTTTAGAAAAAGAGATAACAATAAAAATAAAAGACAAAAAAATGACTATTACCCGAATAAAAAAGAAAATTGCAAGTGTTGGTATTGTCAAGAAGAAGGACACTATGCGAATGAATGTCCCAAAAAGAAGGATAAAAAAGATCTTACTAAGCAAATAGAAATTGCTAAGTCTTGTTTCATGGAACAATTAGAGGAATCTGATGATAACTTAGACTATATTTTTGAATATGTCTCAAAAATAGACTCAGAGATTGAGTAATAATGCTACATTTATTACTATAAAAATAACAGAAAAGTTTATAAATGCTTTCATAGATTCTGGAGCAACACAATGCTTTGCTAGTTCAAATCTAAAACTTGATTGGAAAAAATTAAAGAAACCATTAAGAGTTAGAATAGCTGACAAATCAATACATAAAATTGACCAAAAAGCAGAGATGGCTGAAATTTTTATTCAAAATTATAGGTTCATTGTTCCATCTATATATATGTTAGATTCTGGAATGGATTTTATTATAGGAAATAACTTTTTAAAGCTATATCATCCATTCATTCAATAATTAACATATATAGTTTTAAAAGTTCCACACGATTCTTCAATAAATCAAAAATCAAAACGTATAAAAATACCGACTACTACTATAGATAAGATCTTAAAATTTAAAATATTTTCTATATTAGAGACATGTTATTTAAATTTATACTTTCAGATAAATATTCCAAAAAATAATCTTGAAATAAAGATAGAAGAACTTTTGGATAAAATTTATGCTGAAAATTCTTTAGATATTAAAAATACAAATAACGAATTAGTAAGCATTAAATTAAAAGATCCTACAAAAGAAATAAATGTTCCAAATAAAATTCCTTATTCCGCAAGAGATAGAGAAGAGTTTTCATTAGAATGTAAAGATCTTTTGGAAAAAGGAATTATAAGATTAAGTAAAAGTTCTCATGCGGCTCCAGCCTTTTACGTCAAAAACAATAATGAAATTAAAAGGGGAAAACGAAGGATGGTTATTAACTATAAAAAAAATGAATGAAGCAACTATTGGTGATGCTCATAAACTTCCAAGAAAAGATTCTATTTTAGAAAAAATCAAAGGAGCAACGTGGTTTTCATCTCTTGATGCAAAATCAGAATATTGGCAACTTCGTTTAGATGAAGAAACAAAGAAATTAACTGCTTTTACTTGCCCAACAAAAGAATCAACAAGTATGTTGCTCTATGAATAGAATGTATTACCATTCGGATTAAAACAAGCCCCAGGTATTTATCAAAGATTTATGGAAGAAAATCTAAAAGAGTTAAATGAATTTGTTTTAGTATACATTGATGATATACTAATTTTTACAAAACAGGATAAAGAATATCATCTTCAGAAATTATTAGTTGTTTTAGAAAGATGTAAAGAAAAAGGATTAGTTCTTAGCAAAAAGAAAGCAAGAATAGCAAAACAAGAAATAGAGTTTTTTGGATTAATTCTATCCATTCAAGGAAAGCTAAAACTTCAGCCAAATGTCATAGAAAAGGTAAATTTATTTCCTAATAAAATAGAAGATAGAAAACAATTATAAAGACTTTTAGGGTGTATAAATTATATTTCTGATCAAGGTTTTTTAAAGAATATAACAGAATACACTAAAAGCTTATTTCCAAAAATAAGTACTAAAAAAGAATGGAAATGGGATGAAAAAGACAGTATGCAAATTCAAAGAATTAAAGAATTATGTGAAAAAACTTCTAGAACTTTATATTCCAGAAGAAAATGACTACTTAATAGTAGAAACAGATGCTTCAGACATAACCTGGTCAGGATGTCTAAAAGCTAAGAAAGCTATAAAAAGTTTGGAACAAGAAAAAGAATCACTAGATTCTAAATATTCCCCAAAGGAATTACTTTGCAGGTATATTTCAGGGACTTTTACTCCAACAGAACAGAGATATACCACTCATGAAAAGGAAACTCTAGCAGCAATTAAATCTCTTAAGAAATGGAAAATTGATTTACTACCCAGAGAGTTTACATTAAGGACAGATTCAAGTTACCTAACAGGTTTCATACGATATAATTTAAAAGTTGATTATAATCATGGACGATTGGTAAGATGGCAATTATTTTTGTTACAATATCCAATAAAAATTGAATATATTAAGGGTGACAAAAATGTTATTGCAGATACATTAACAAGAGAATGAAGTTCGTCTACAACGCATTAGATCAAGAAATTCAAAAATATGAGCAAGAACTCGAAAAATGCAAGCATTGCCAGCAACTAAGGACACAGATCCAATCTCTCAAGAAGGCCATTGAAGCAATGAAATCAACACAACAAGCAAAACCATCAGAGTTCAGCCAGCTAAGCATGGTGGACAAATCAGGTGAAGAAAAAATTTTGAAAAATAAAACAATTGCTGAAATCATTAAAAAATCCACCCAAGATAAAAAAATATTATGTAATTTATAATGGCCCCATGAAAGGAGTATATGATGCCTGGGAAAAAGCAGCACCATTCACACACCAGTCAAGGATAATTCATAAAGGAGGATTTTCAACACTAGAAGAGGCAAAGGAATCCTTCAGGGAATATGAAGCTCTTCATCCAGAACAAACTCTAAAAAGAGCAGATAAAGCTCCGATTCAAGCCCAGAGAATAGGAATAATGAGAAATATTCCTACAAGAGCTGAAATCATGGAAAAGAAAAGGGTCTGTAGATCAAATCTCAGAGAAACCCTCAACATAGTCCTAAATTGGACTGAAGAAAAAAAGGGCAATTTTGGGATATTATCCTATTGCCAAAGAGCAGCTAACAAAGCTGGTTATATTTTCAGATGCTTCCCCATCGGACACATATCAGTTTTTTCAGTATGGATTAATTGATACAATTTTAATTTTTAATGATCTAAAAATTATTAGTGAGTTTCCTGCAGGATTCGTTGATGCAGTAAAGAGATTTAAAAATATGATTGACAATGTAAATCCAAGGGATATATCCCTAAAATTTACGAATAGTCAACCTATTTTTAATGAAGAAGAAGAATGCTTGGTTCCAGCACATCAAGTAATATTTATGTCCATCTTCCCAGGAAATTTTCAACCAATTGATCAAGTTCAAGATTTAACAATCTACAGTCATGAAGGTAGACTAGCCAGCACACTAGCAAGGGTCTTCGAAAGAACTCAAAAGATAACAAGGGAATCTCACACAAGAATCAATTATAAAAGCAGAAATACTCTGCTTGTGTCCAGTAAAAGAAATGAAATTGAAGAGAGAGAGATGAGACTCTTGGTAGAGTTTGAATCTATATTCTACAATCTATATGGACTCTTAGAAAAACTCCCTGAAGGGATAAAAAGGAATATCTGCTATTTGATAAAAAACAAAGAAGACCACAAGTGCCAGCTGTGTGTCTCAGAAATATTTGAAGAAAGCAATAATGAAATGGGATCCACCCACATGATAAAAGAAGAGGACAGCTCATCCACCCACATAAAAGAAGAGGACAGCGCATCTGAAGCATCTCTCGACATTATTGCATAATGACGTAAGCGCTTAGGTCATAGAGCACCAACAATGTAGCTGGTGCAAGATAATAAACAATGACGTAAGCAATGACGTCATAAGAAGGGTAAGGATGGAAATTGTCCATCAGACCCAACCATTATAAATAGATTGCTTAGACAATTGTAGAAGACATCAAATAATAGAAAGCAGAATGCTAAGAGTACTCATATGCTAGGAGAGCAAGGAGGAAGCTGCCGAGGCGATTCTATAGTCTGAAGAAGAATTTCCTTAGGAAAAACCAATTCTAAACTCCCCTCTGGAGTTAGTATCTACAATCTCCCATCTGGAGATAAAAACATCTTATGTAAAATATTCTAAATAAAGGAAGTTTTTCTCCAGAAAGGTACGCCTTTATCCTAATCTCTTAGTTATGAATTATTTAGAAAGTTTAGAATTAACGGAAGAATCTGATTATTATAGATTATCTGCTTTATTAGATAATGAAAAACAGGCTGTTCTAAAAACAGGATTAAATCTCAAATCAAATGAAAATTTTAATAAACAAAATCTTTTAAAAGAAGTTTTTAATAGAAAAAATATAATATACTATGGAAAAATTCAACTTGAAGCCCCTATAAAGATAAAATCCGCCAATGGAGAACTTGAAATAGCTTTGATAAATGATGAAGAATTGAGTAAACAGATTGAGAAAATTAAGGATCAACAAAAAAGATCTAAAATTGGATGGATTCATATTAGTACTATACAAGTCTTAATCAAATCTACATATATGAAAGGAATTAATTCACCAATAAGTTTAGCAATCTGTGACAAAAGAATTACTGATGACCCAATAGATCAAATAATTGGAATTGTTCATGGAAACTTGGCAAACGTAAATGTTAAATTCAATGCCCATCTTGGATATGCTATACCTTTATCAACTGAAAATCTTAGAAGATCTATAAGTTTGGCTTATAAATTTCACAGAAAGAATCTAATGGAACAAGACGATGAACCATTTTCAATTACATATGCAATAAATTATGCTTTAACAAATAGCCATCATAGTATAATATTTAAAAACAGAGAAAGAATTTATGTTGATGAATTATTTCAGAAAATTGTAAAAACAAAAATACCAAAATATAAAGCTATTGAAAATCCAGTTCTATTATTAAAAGAACCATCAGGAAAATTAGTTTCATCGAATTTTCAAATAAGAGAATCTAAAATTAATAGCCCTTTAAGTTTATCCAAGTTAAATATTAAAGAAGAAAATTCTGAAATAAAAGAATTAACAAAAAAGGTCGAAAAATTAAATGAAACCCTAAACATTAAATTATGACAATAAATAAAGAAAAAATATATGTAATTTATCAAGACAAGAAACAAGAGCTCTTTGAAAGAGAAAATCGGTTGAATTATTTACAGTTTTCTGAAATAAATCAAAGAGCATTTAAAGCTCTAAAAATAATCTATGACAAGTTAAAAAGAGAAGTCGAAGAGCTAGAAAAATTAATAGAATCTCTAGAAAATAGTGATGAATCGATGATAGAATTTGCAGAAATTCTAAAATAAATAATGAAGCATACAAAGATTGAGAGACCAGAAAATAAAATAAAAAGGAAAAGGGCGAAAAAATTAAAAAGTAAAATAAAGGAGTATAAAAGGGAATTAAATAATCTTCAGATCGAAATTGATGACCTTATAATAAAAAGGATAGAAATAAGAATAAATATAAACAGGTTGAAGTTAAACTTAAAAAATTTATAAATGCCTGGAAAACCATATTTTGACTTAAAAGAATTAAAGCTATTAAAAGAAAAAATGGAGAATGAAGTTGAAAAATTAAAAAGATATTTAGAAACAACAGAAAGTGTAGAAATAAAAGAAGTTTTTGAGGATTTAAGAAAATATATTAAAGAAAAAGATAAACAGATAAAAAATTTTATATACAATAATCCATGCAAAAAAGAATATTATAAACTAAAACAAGATTGAAAAACTATAAAAATCAGAATTATGGTCAATACTTTTGATTATGAATTGGCAAATTATTTGAAAAAATTTTAAAATCGTTTTACTTTTAAAAATTGGTATCAGAACCAAGTTAATAATTAAGGGTAACACTTTCTCTTTAAGCAATATTTTTAGTGATACGCTTTTAAATCAAAATCTGTAAGTACAAACATGTATCTGTACAGTAGATAAACCCTATAAAAAAATAACAAATTGGACTATGTTTTGGGTCGCTCTCAATTGAGATTTCAGTAGAATATATGGGAATAGAATAGAATAGCATTCTAATCCTTGCGGGGGGTGCCCCTCATTAGGAATACTTATCAACATGAACACGTATCAGGCCGGGGCCCAGGAGTTGATGTTCTTGTTTGTTTTCAACCAGATATTCTCTCACCTTCTCTTCTCTGATATTTAATTAATTAATTAAATATTCTATGAACAAATATATTAAATTATACGATTGGAACAGCTGTGGAGAGAAGCTAACCACATTAGCTGAAGCCATGGTTTGGTATGGTGTGTTGATGTCAATGAACGTACAATAATTGCAAGTTTGCTGCAACTAGCTACTGCAATGCTGCATGATAATTGAGACAGGGGTGTGAAAATAAAATAACGAAAATATTTCACAATAATAAAAAAAAAACAGTCAAATTTTATTTTATATTTCTAATATTATCAAATAACAAAAATATTAATGAGCACAAGTGGCTTGTAAAAGTGTGAATGGGCTAGGGTCGAGAGTGCCTCCATGCTCTCCATTCCAATCCTTATCTCCTAAGTGCTAACTCCCAGATCATCACCATTTTTTATTTGCGTTGCGGGGACATTTTCGTTTTTGGCTTTTCTGCCAATTTTTGCGGAATCCTCCAAGTTAACTTAAAAATTGAAAAGAAAAAAAAAGAAAATAATCTAAAAAAAATATGCAAAGAGAAAAGTACAACATGAAATAAAAATACAAGAATGCACGTACAAAAGGAATTGTTCAAATATGTAGACGGAGCTTGAGAAATTAGTTTTTTCTTCAAAAGTTAATGACATGAAATACCATAAAATTTCTCAAGAAAAAATGTTGGATTTTATTAATTACTTAGTATTCTGAGGTTGTTACTTTGAACTAACAAAGACAGTTGGGCTCAAAATGAGGGCAATCTAAAGCTTTCGAGCAAGGTGTGAATGGCGGTAATTAAATTAGGTTAGTTTAGTGATTAGATTAAACAAGGGTGAAATTTTAATTTAATTTTATTTTATCTATCAGTAATAAATCTTTAAATAAAATTATAATTCATGGTTTATATGCAGATTGGAGAATCCTCTCTTTAGTAAAGAATAGATCTGTTACACATTTAAATAATATTGTCATCCAAGTTCAATTAAGTAAATTCAACACGAATAAAAATTACTCTCATTTAAAAGAAAGTAATTACATTTACACGCACACAATTATTTTCTTAACCAAGTCATTTACGTTCACAAAAATCAAGTTATTTTTCTTTTTCTCTTTTGCGTATTTTTTCTTCTTCATCATTCTTTTGTTATTGCTGTTATGACTGTTATTGCATTAGAAAGTGAAGAGAAATAGTTTTGAATTATGCAGGACAACAAGTCTAAATACACTTTAATTCACTCAAAAATAAACCAAAATTACATAATAATTGCAACACAATTAATTTAGAAAGAGAGAGAAGCAGAGAACAATGGTAAAGAATCTGCAGGTTTGAAAAGCAATAGATGTTAATAATAAAAGATTTTCAATATGAACTTAGAGATTTTTGCATGTGGATTTCAAATTTAATGGAAGAGAATTTAGTTACAACAGAAGAAAAAAAATTAAAAAAAGGCCTTTTAGAGAAAATGAGTATACTCATGGCATTTTATATTAGATTCATAATTTATATCAGAACTATTGGAGAGATTTCATATTTTTGGGGTTGTGGAGATTAATAAAATATTTTTTCTCTAGTAGAATACTTGAGAAATATTCATTGTATTTATTATTTCTTGTTATGTTTTTTTTTTCTATTTAATTTTACTGATTTTCTAAGGCTTTGTCAAAGAGTTAAACTCAAATTTAACACATAAATTCAGAAATTGTGTTAAATTTGAGTAAATTAAAAAGAATTTTGAAAAAATTAAATAAAAAAGAGAAGATGAAGAAGAAAAAGATGAAAAGAGAAGAAGAAAAAATAGTAGAAGATGAGGAGGAAGAAGAGAAAGAGTTTTGAATTGTGCAGGACAACGAGTCCAAATGCACATTAATTTACTCAGAAATGAACTGAAATTATATAATGATTATGACACAATTAACTCAGAAATGAATCGAAATTACATAATAATTGTGACACAATTAACTCAAAAATAAAAGAAAATTTACCATAATGATTGTGATACATAAACTCAGTTCAAAAACAAAAACACATCCAAAATCAATTTTTGAATCAGACAATGTCATTAATATATTTTTTTCTTTTTGTTTGATTTTTTCTTTTTCTTGATTTTATTTTTATCAAGAGAATAAATAAAAAAGAATTTTAAAAAATAAAATAAGAATGTGAAGATAAAAAAGAAAAGGATAAAAAAGAAGAAGAAGCAGTAGAAGATGATGAGAGAGAGGAGAAATAGTTTTGAATTGTGCAAGACGAGTCCAAATGCACCTTAATTCACTCATAAATGAACCGAAATTATATAATTGATTGCGAATATAATTAACTCATAAATGAACCGAAATTATATAACAATTACGATACAATTAACTCAGAAAGAAAGAGAAGCAGAGAACAATGGTAAACAATCTGCAGGTTTGAGAAGCAATGGATGTTAATAATAAAAGATATTGAACATAACATGAATTTAGAGATTTTTGCATATGGACTTCAAATTCAATTGAGGAGAATTTAGCTACAAGCCTACGACAGAGGAAAAAATTAAAAAAAGGCTTTTTAGAGAAAATGAGTATATTCATGGTAGCTTATATTAAATTCATAATTCATATAAAAACTGTTCGAGAGATTTCATTTTCTGGGATTGTAAAGATTGATGAAATACTTTTTTCTTTGTCTCTGTAGAATACTTGAAAAATATTCATTGGATTCATTATTTCTTGTTATGTTTTTTCTATTTAATTTTACTGGTTTTCTAAGGTATTATTCAAAAGCTAAACTCAAATTTAACGTATAAATTCAGATATTGTGTTAAATTTGAGCCAATCAAAAAGAATTTTGAAAAATGAAATAAGAAAGAGAAGATGAAGAAGCAAAAGATGAAAAAGAAGAAAAAGAAGTAGTAGAAGATGAGGACGAAAATGAGAAATAGTTTTGAATTGTATAGGACAACGAATCCAAATGCATCTTAATTCACTCAAAAATGAAACGAAATTATATAATGATTGCGACACAATTAACTCATAAATGAACTGAAATTACCTAATGAATTGCGACACAATTAACTCAGAAATGAATCGGAAGTTATCATAATGATTGCGATACATAAATTCAGTTCGAAAACAAGCACACAAACAAGACTGAATCATAAAAAAACATATCCAAAATTAATTTTGGATCAGACAACGTCATTAATATGTTTCTTCTTCTTTTTTGTTTGATATTTTCTTCTCTTTTTCTTGGTTTTTAAGAGAGTAAATAAATTTTTTTTTGAGAAAATAAAATAAGAAGGTGAAGATGAAGAAAAAAAGATGAAAAAGAAGAAGCAGTAGAAGATGAGAAGAAAGAAGAGAAAGTGTTTTGAATTGTGCAGGACAACGAGTCCAAATGCACTTTAATTCACTTAGAAATGAACCAAAATTATATAATGATTGCGATATAATTAACTCATAAATGAACTGAAATTACATAACAATTGCGACACAATTAACTGAGTTAGAAAAAAATCACACAAATAAGATTGAATCATGATTAAAAACACATCGAAAATCAATTTTGAATCAGACAACATTAACATGACAAAAATTTAACATCAACAATAATAATAATGATGATAACGATAACAACGATATGGATAAGAAGCTGATGATAATGATAATGATAATGATCATGATGATGAAAGAAGAGAAAAAAAAGAAAGGAGAAAAAAAATTTAAATGAGAAAAGAAGAGGATGAGGTGGTGGTATTGTTGGTGATGATGATAAAAAAAGAGAAAGATAACAAAGATAACGAAAAAGAATAAAAAAAAGAAGCGATGATAGACACACAGAAATTTAAAATATTTAGTTGGATTTAGTTAGAGTTGTAACTTGCTTCATAACTTTTTTTAAAAAGTATATTTGCAAAATGTCATTGAAAAAAAAAACCCACAAATTCGTGTGGAATCTGGCTCAGAACTTTTTTTTAAAATATTTTTGCAAATGTCATTGAAAAAAAAAACACAAATTCGTGTGGAATCTGGAACCCCAATTTGAATAAATAACTGCAAGTTATCTTTCACAAACGGACATTTTCTTCATCAACTCCACTCCTACAGATTCAGAATGTAAAGTCCAATCCCCATTTCACTTCTATCCATTAACTAAATCCGTTTATGGCGGAAGAACACAAAACGCATTCCACCACCCAACAACAAAAAAATCCCACATCACAGTTCCAATTCTTCAAACACCCTTTCGGATTCGGATTCACACCTCCAATTAACCAACCAATTTAAATACATATATATTTAAAAAAAAACACCACCACCATGGCCACAGACGCAAAAACACCAACACCAGCAGCGAAATTTCAGAACGCAGAGTTTCGGGAATTAACGGCGCCGTTAACCTCCCAAGACGGCCTCCGTTTCTGGCAGCTAATGATCTCCGGTTCCGTCGCTGGCTCCGTCGAACACATGGCCATGTTCCCCGTCGACACTGTCAAGACCCACATGCAAGCCCTAGGCACCTGTCCGCTCAAACGAAACGTCACCGTTTCGCAAGCCCTAAGAACCATCATCACGTCGAACGGAGGGCCCATCGCTCTCTACCGCGGAATCGGCGCAATGGGCCTGGGCGCAGGCCCGGCCCATGCCGTCTACTTCTCCTTCTACGAAACCTGCAAGACCTTCTTCTCGCGCGGGAACCCTAACAATTCATTGGCGCACGCTGTTTCCGGTGTATGTGCCACTATTGTGAGCGATGCAGTGTTCACGCCGATGGACATGGTGAAGCAGAGGCTTCAGCTGAGTGGTGCGAATGGTTATCGTGGTGTCTGGGACTGTGTGAAGAGGGTGATGAGTGAGGAAGGGTTTGGTGCTTTCTATGCTTCGTATAGGACCACTGTGTTGATGAATGCGCCTTTTACCGCGGTCCATTTCGTTACTTATGAGGCTGCCAAACGCGGCCTTATTGAGGTGGCCACACCGGAGAGCGCCAACGACGAACGGTTGGTTGTCCATGCGACTGCTGGTGCCGCTGCCGGTGCTTTGGCCGCAGCGGTTACTACTCCACTTGATGTTGTTAAAACTCAGTTACAGTGTCAGGTATATATGTAGGGTTTGTTTTATACTTATTCAATAGTTATTTATATGTAAATATGAAAATTCGTTGCATCTTTGGATCAATGCATTTAGATAGCAAGAGAGTACGAAACAATATGGATCTTAGGAGTCTAGTATGAGAATTGTACAACTATTGAGAAAACATGAGAGTAGAGAGGGAATTTGAGTGAAGAAATCAGGTAGAAGAGACTCTAGTAATATTTCACTTAATGCCTCTGGTTTATACTATTTCCCTCCTATAATTAATCTATCTATTTCTAATAATTAGGCTTAATTTGCGCACGAACATGTTAGAGAGTATAATTAGAACGAGTGCATTATAAAGAAGAAATGGTTGGGGGTAGCACCTGTTGCCTATTGGTGAAAAAGATATGAGAATATTGTCTTAGGTGATTTAGTCGGGTAATGAGAATACCTACAGAGATAAGAAGACTAGAATAAATAGAAGACAGGCGAAATAGAGGAAGGCAAAGAAAATTTATTGACAAAAATATTGAAGCTGACTTGTTTGTAGATATGGTTTATCATTTTATGATAGGATGCAATGGGTGCTTTTGTTCTATGTAGTAGACACCACTTTTCAGTGGGTAGAAGCTTGTAAGTTTTTCTTTTAATTATACTTTTGTATCTGCCTAAAATGTTATTTGTTCTCAAGAGGATTATGATCATAGAGTAGATAGTTGCAGTGTTAGGCTTTTGTGTCTACCTATTCATGCTGGTCAAGTTGCAAATATTCAAATATACTTGCAAATTAACCGAAGAAATTGTCAGCTGATGTCAAATTCGACTCTGGAATTTTAGAAGCTCTGCTGAGGTCCTTGAAGCTGACCTAAAACTGAAAAGAAAGAAAGTAGAGTAAGTTAGTCCCTCAACATCTTGACCGACTTGTAGCAACTTCAGGACCTTTGGATTGGCCTCCGAACATTGGATAGGAATTTAATGTCAGTCACTCGTTGACTTCAATGACTAATATGATGGTTTGTTTGCAAATTTTGTGATAGCATAGCCTAACCTTTGATTGCATTAGGCTTATGACAAGTTGCAACCTAGTAATGCTATGTAGAATCATGAAGTGTCATGAACATAGATTAGTGATGGTAATGGGTCATGTCCTTGTAGCAGACACCAACCAAGGAGAAGAATAAGTTGTTGATCTGGATTTCAGATTATGATTTAATGGAACAGCTCTTATGGGTTATTTATCAGAAATAGTTTGTTCCGGTTAGTGGGGTGTTAGGATGCTGAGTGCGAGGTTCTAACTTCTGCACCGTGTGCTCTCTTCTCACGAATCTGTAGCCTGTGTGAAAGGAGTAATAACATTATAAACTTGAGGATGTGATTACATGCTGCCTTGAATGGACCAGATGTATTTGTGGTGGAGTTGAGCTTAGATTCTTATTATCCGATAAATGATGATATTAAGATAAAATTAACCCCCCCCTTTTTTTAATTTCTTTTTCTTAGAAACGAAACACATTTTCCTCCATAACCCTTCTCTACCCTCCAACCAAACATATCCTGGGAGTAGGTTATCTAGGTGGCCAGAAATGGCCTTGGTCCCAGGATCCAGTGGTTTCCTAAGAGACTTGCTGCGTTTAAGTGTAACTATGAATATCATTTTAATTGATCGTTTGGTGATGTTGGTTTCATGGGAAGTTTGATGCCGTGTTGAAGTGTCTATCTAGTATATACTACATACCTACAACACTTAGCCTGTAAGTTTGGATCTATCTATATGTTATTGCCTTGTTGGCTCAGTTTCGTACAAATTATGTTTTCCCTTCTTAAAATATAACTTACCTTGCTCAACTTATTTTAACAAATATCAAGAAAGAAATGGTAGTTGGAGCCGGGATTTTACTTATGATTGGTATTATGCTTTATAAACTTGATAAAAAAGATGATATTATGAAACCAGCACTTCAAAAATTATTCATATACTCGAGGGTAGAGTCGTATTCTGAGGTGTAAGTTTAATGTACTTGTGTGGATTGAGTTGAAAATAGTCCAAAATATATTTAGTCAAGAAGTTCACAGCGAACAGACAAGGAATGAGTTGAGAGAAAGAGAGAGTTACTAATCAGGTATTTAATGTCAAACTGTAAAAATTGCTAGTCTACCATTGATTATGTTAGTAATAGTTAGTCTTTGATTATGACCCATCTGATTCTCATTTCAAGGCTAAGATGCATGCAAGAAATTTTATGCATATAGATACACGTGTTATTCCTTTGTATGTACCTTATCAGCTTCTGGACAACCAATATCATAGTTGGTATTTTAATATCTGCTGGAGGGAGTATCTGATATCGGTTTATGGTGCAGGGTGTCTGTGGATGCGATAGGTTCGAGAACAGTTCAATTGCAGATGTTTTAAAAACAATAGTGAAAAAGGATGGATACAGAGGGCTCATGCGAGGATGGATTCCAAGGATGCTGTTCCATGCTCCTGCAGCCGCAATCTGCTGGTCAACGTACGAGGCTGGGAAGTCCTTTTTCCAAGAATTAAATCAGAGTAAAGACAGCAGCACTATCATATGAACAAATGGAGTTAGAATACCCCTTGTTCTGTATTTACATTGTGGTTAGTTTATTTGTCAACATCATTAGTAAAGAGCTTCTTCAATCAGGGGCATGGCCTAGCTTTTCAAGTCCTGTAGAACCCTGAAGGATTACATAATTATGAGGCAGGCGTTAGCTTAAGTTAGGGGGTACATTCTTTTTAGTATTGTACACCCTGCCAATTTTGATAAATTATTCTTACAATTATATTTTTATTATTTTTGTTTAGCTCATTGTAATATTTAATACCTTTTACGACAAGGTTATTCCTTGAATACATCCCCTATCCCACGCTTATAGCAAATCCATAGTTTAAGGATTCATGATAATGCATTTGTTTCTTTACCTTTGTATTATTAACATTTGACCAGAAGGACTGTCATATTCTGGAACTTTAAGGGATTCACTTTTATGGCAACTACTGTGTTATTCAAAACTTTTATCTAGCTCTTTAATTTGTTGCTCTGTTGTTGAAATCAGGTAGGGTAGGTTTTGTCATGTGTGATTCGTTCGTGTTTGTGGGATTCTCAGGACAGAGTTAAGTTTTGAATTTTCCATATAGTTTATATTTGGTTTTGGCTGGTCATCCTTTTCCCCGAAATTCTCCCTACCCTTTCATTTGTCACCTCACTTTTTAGTATTTTTTTAATTTTTTTAGATCTTATAGTACTGATTAAGAATATAACAAAGTCTAAAATATCAGACAAACGAATTGAAGAGAGTATTGTTTACCAGAATTCTAATTCAAATTGACAGTAATTATAACGTTATTTTTCTGTAGAATTACTTACATAACTACCCTTCATCAGAAACAGACCTAAGATTTCAGAAACAGAAAATTAATTTATAAAGAATATCACATTATACAACACACTCTAAATGCATGATGCACAACATAACACTTCATAGCAAAGCATAAATATTTCCATGATAAATCCTGATGTCCATTTTCCGAGTGCATCACCAACATTTAGTGATCACAGTATACTGAAGAGAATTGCTGCTGTGGTGATCTCAACAATCAGGATCTTTGCTTTCTTCAAGTATAATCAACCAATCAAGATGGATTAGCAGTTCTCAGGAACTTACAACCTGACCAACAATTACGGTAATATCATCAAGCTTCCCACCTGATACAATGATATAGTAGTGTGGTTAGCCACAAATTCGGAGAAAAATAGTCATTATAAAATTGCTAAGATTAGTCTCTAGGTAAAGATACGAATAGTAGCTTTCATGATGTCATAAATTCAAACCTCCATGCGCCTTGCAATACACAACTGTAAGAAGGAACGGATTTTCAGACGTGGAAATTTCACGACATTATCGTGTTGATTCTCATCATTGATCAAGAAGGAGGAGCCAAGTATAGACCCATAGAACGTCAAAAACATCTAATCAATGGTGAAAATCAACACGATAAGGTCATGGGAAATCTTCACATGAGCATACCCTCGTTTTATGGTGTGTTTTGCCTTACCTGTAAGCTTCATTCCAAGAATCTTCTTCCATAGCGGCGCATCATAACCCTGGCATATTGGTAGAGAAACATTAAAAAAAAATATGAAAAGGGAGAACCAAAGTTTGTGAAACTCTTAACTAAACTTTCTCTGATTCAAAAAGTTGTCAATTTTGACAAAGTAGTACATTGAAAAATTAATATACTTGGACAATCCGAGTATATTAATTTTTCAATACACTACTTTGTCGAAATTGACCATCATTTCAAAACGGAAGCGGTAACTTTTTCTTTACCTTAGACCTGGCCTCCAATGAATAGGGAGAATCAAAATTTGAATCCGTGGCATGAATTCTTGCCAAGTTAGCTAATGCCTTTGCTAGCAACAAAATGAATTTCAGGTTAGTGAAGCTCAAATGGTGGTTTTCTAAATTCCTCCAAATGGATGAATCAACAAGAAAGGAAAGAAGGAAGACAATACCAGCCTCAGTAACATCTCTGTACGTAGCAATGGTTGAAACAATTTCATAGTCAAAAACATTATCAAAAAGACCATCAGACCCCATGACAATTATATCTCCCTCTATCAACTCCACATTGCTTACCTGTTTTCCCAGCTGAAGAGGTTGGTATGAAAAGATATAACAGAAAGAACCACAAATATCTCGAAGCAAAAATTAGAATATAAATCAAAATTGCAAGGTTGTGTGCAAAGGCCAGCACACAATTCTGAGTAAACATTACATGTCTTGGCCTTAACCTAAGCAAACACATGGTTCTTCATAGTTTGAGTGAGAGGATGAAATTAAAGCAAGTTAAGATGAATGTGAAGGGGTACCGCTGCATCAAGGTATGTTTGGCCGGCCCTCTCGGAGCTCAGTTGGAATGGACAGTCAAAGTAATGTTCTTGTGGTGAAGTGGAAAAAATTACACTGCCTGGAAAAAGAAAAACAGCACATAAAAGAAGATTTAGCTCTCAACACTGGAGGAGGGTGTTGCGAAAGAAAGAAAACATTAGCAAGAACATTAGAGGATCTCACTTTAATTTACCCAAAAATTTTCATATAGCAAATTCCATTAGACATATCAGCAAAGATCATAGTTGGATGAAATATAGCATTAGATCTTACCATTGCGGATAACTCTTAATCCACAATCCCCAACATTGGCAATCTTCAAAATCCCATTCTTCTCCAGCATAGCAACAATGCTTCATGAAAAAGATAGAAAATGAAGTAACTTAAAAGTGGAATTGTTTAAAATGCACAAGTAAATATTTGAATATATCTACTGAAAACTTAAAATCCAATTGAAAAGTGAATGGACTTACACAGTGGCTGAGCCTGTTGAGGAAGTAGCAGCATGCGATTTCCTTATAAGAATTTGAGGATCATAGTTCACCTGATTAACCCAACAATATCCAAGTTGCTAGTTAGCCAACAGCATTGACTACATAGAAACATTCACATCGATATTCCAAACAATACCCTTGATTCATCATGCTTACACATACCACCCAAGATGTTAATGGCATGTAGGGAGCTCGGTATCACATTTTGTAAGATAGAAATGTCAGTGTATTTTTTGCAAACAGAAGAGACTCGCGTGTAATATTCCTTAGCCTCAAGGGAGGACAGTGTCATTCACCCAAGAAAAAATGCATGTAGCTTGAGAACAGAATCATTATAACTTAAAAACAATATTCATTGTCAGTAATTACCTCCATATCTTCAACAAAATTAGAAGCATTAGCCAGGAATTCACGTGGGAACAACGAAGGATCCACATCCTCTTCTGCCCAACTGTGGCACAGAATGAGAAAAAGATAATGTTAATACAGCTCAATTTTAACATATGATGCAATCTTACTCCAGTTAAGTTAATTAATCAAAACCAGTTTCAAAGTTTTATATTCTGTTTTTGTTCAATGATTGAAGTTTTACACTAGGAAAGAGCTAGATACAGATAGAGAGAGAGAGAGAGAGAGAGAGAGTAGCATACCCAGAAACACCATCAGCAATAGCAAGAACTCCCCCATTATAGTTGCTGACAAGCAAAGCATCTTCCCCACCTCTATCAACCTTAAGAAAAAGAACAGGACTTCAGAAAGTGGGAGGGACATGGGAAATGATAGAATAAATTCCATCTAATGCCACCATCTTGTGTTGGTACTTTTCTTCCCTCTAATTTGGGAGGAATAGGATTCAATGCAAAATGCTAATTTCTTTCCCCCAACAAAATTAGTATATTCCATTGCTATATCAAAAAAATAGAATGAAAAATTACTCCATTTTAATAACAAAAATATCAAAACAATGGAACAGAACAATTATATGATTATATCACTCTACTCCATTCCATTCCCTTACTTTCCTCTCCATCTTATTCCATTCTATTAGTTTCCACTAATTACCAATCCAAACATAAATATGACATGGGTTTATCAGAATTTAGCACTCTTAGTACCTTGTCTGGATGAGGAAGGAGGCAAGACCCAACAGAAAATGAAACCTCTGACCTATCAACATAAGCAAACATGAAACAAACAAAGAAACCCAAGTTTAAGAAAGGCCCAACAAGTCTAAAACCATGAAAGAGAATCAGATAAGATATAGTTTGGTCAGTAGCTGACCGAATTGCAGGGTTGAGCTCAGAAGAAGAAGAACAACAAGGAAGCAACAGTCTTTTCTTCTTTTTGGCAGTTTCATCAATACCACCAGATATAGAAGAATGAAGGAGTGGTTGAGAGTGAGGAATGATTGCAGCCCTCAATATGGGAATTGCCATTGCTTCCTTCTTCCTCTCCTTCACACACTGCCACTGCCATGAATTGTGAAAATGAACGTTTATCACTTACAATAAAAGAAACAAAATTACAAAGTAGGATATAAATATTAAAGATTTTATAATTCTCACAACAAGCACCAGTGGTCTAGTGGTAGAATAGTACCCTGCTACGGTACAGACCCGGGTTCGATTCCCGGCTGGTGCAGAGCTGTGAAGAGGTTTGCGCTCACTGTGATGGATTGGGTCTATCACCAACATCTGTTCACTCGGATGAAAAGGAACGCATCTGAGCTCTAATATATCAATTTTTTGTTAACCAACATTGTCTACGCCAATAGAATTTGTTGGTTTAATAATAGACTCATGTATTAGTGTTGGTATGATCTCTTAACACTCGTATTTAGACAATTTATAAAATTGAAACATGCTAATTTTGTAGGCACTATACAACATACCCAAAAATTATTACTAACAAATTTGAATGTCGCTCATCTTTTAAAAAGGTTCATTAATTAGGTAAGGGTGGTTTTTTCTTTTCGTTTTCTGCCAGGAGAAGTAGTGGTGGTTGACAACGAACTAGTTCGGTTAAATCAAGGAAAAGCTATCACCTTATAGTTTAGTTTAAGCTAATAATAATTCTTGAATAACCCAAAATCAAAAGTGCTTCCATGATCCGATTGACATTTGAAAATTTAACAGCTTTGATTATATTAGAAGAGATCAGAGTGCTAGAAGGAATATCTCTGTTGCTCATATTGATATCTTACCTTCAAAGTTCAGGGAGATACACCATTCAGGTAAAGGTCATAAAATAATTTAGAAGCATTTCACTTAAGGTGGACCATAATCATATAAAAGTTCATGATATTAACATTTGATATATAATGCACATTTGAAAAGAAGTAAAGGGGCTAGTATCAAATAATTTAATTAAATAGTTTGGTTGCTTATTGCTGGTGGTGTGTTCTTTCAGCCCCAATCACCACAAATTAGGAGTAGCTAGCTCTAAGGCCAATTTGTTACTTCACTATTAGTTTGTAAATAATATACTTACATTAGAACTTGATAGATATTAGAGATGTGAAAGATTAACTTGATGATGAATAATGGTGAATCACGAAAGGGATTCAACACAGCTATATACTGTGCTTTTTATATTACAGTTACATCCACCAATTAATCTACAGTAATCTAACTACAGTTGGTGTCAACTGCTAACTATGGTTAACTTAAAAGTGCCACCATGGTTAGTGTCATAGAACTGGACTCTGAGAAGGTCCAACAATTGTGTGATGCAGACATGCAGTGAATCAAGAAGTCCCTGAAGCTGAGAAGGTTCAGATCGCCAATTGCCAATTACCTATGTCCTCTATGTAAGGTTCTCATGGATCTGATCTTTGACAAGTTTAGCAGACAAAATTTAGTGTCTAAGTTTTTGATGGATAACTTCATTATAATGTTTTTTGTGTTCTTCGGAAAACTACGCTGTCTCTCAGGGCTTAAAAGTAGTAGAAGTGTTAGTAATCAAGGCAAAGTCTTAGGGTTAATTATGCACTTAAGCCATAGAATTTTAAAAATGTGTAAATCAACCTTCTGAATTTTCCTAAATGTGTAAATTAATCATGTTGGTAATTCTCCCATAAATTAACAAAACAAACCCATTTTTGTGTCAAGGGCATTATCCATGCTTTCGTTTTTTCTGACAGATCAATGGAAATTCAGGAACCTCGAGTACTTCTAAGCTCTTTTCTAACGCTACTATTTTAAGTGTATTCAAAAATCTATCATTAAATTAATCACCGTTGACTAATATAAAATATATGTTAAAATATAAATATTAAATAATATATATTATATATAAATACATTGTGATTGATTTTAATAACTATTTTTAGTGTGTATATCATAATTTTTTTTAACACCGAAATATGCTAGTAAAATTGTTGTTGGAATAATATTCGAGAAGGAATTTAATATACGATTTTCAATCAATTTTCTTATCATATGTGGTTATGATTTATAATTCAACTCGTTACATACTTTTTTGAATGTGCGGGGAAAAAACATATGGTTAATAATATTTTGGCGTTCATAAACACATGCGCAAATATCCGAGACTATCAATAACTTCATTAACATGAGAGTCTTTCTAGATAGATATGCATAAGATTAATCTTAAAAAAATTAATTAAGAAAAAATAAGGATTAATGTTGATCAAGTGTTGGGTGACAGTCTCAACCTGCGAAGCTGATCGATCCAGCGGTCCTCGGGAACCCGATCGGCCCAATCGGGAGCCACGCCGCCGAAAGAAACGCCGCGCATGGCCTCCATAACCCGCGTCGCGTTCTCCTCACTCAGCGGCGCGTTTCTTCTATTCTCGTCCTCACTGAACGCCCTCCGTATCTCTTCTCTTCTATTCCTCTCTTCTTCTTCCTCCTCTTCTTCTTCGTATACGACGTCGTTTTGATCCAAAGACCAGATCCCGTTCTCAGCCACACCGTTAATGCCGTTCTCGCCGTCCGACTCGCCACTGCCATCGTCGACGCCGGAGATCGGCTGGTAGTATTCCGCTGCAGCTGCCTCGTCTCCGGAATTCGTATCCGAATCGCTTCCGTGCCCGTTTTCTACGCAACACAAAAAAAAAGGGAAAAATAATGAAATTAAAAAAAATAAAAATGAAATTATGGACATTGTGAAGAGATTTAGTTTTCACCTTGGTTGAAATTATTGATGGTAGAGTTCATTGTTGGGAGCTGAAGAAGAAAGTGGAGGCAAAGATCGAAGAGGGAAGAAACTGTAAAATAAGCGCCCTGAAACTGAAATGATATTTTAATAACAATAAATCAATAATAATCGTAAAAGATGAAAAATGCAGTGCACCAGCCGGGAATCGAACCCGGGTCTGTACCGTGGCAGGGTACTATTCTACCACTAGACCACTGGTGCTTCTAGAAAACTCAGTTACATAAAACTTTTATCGTCGACATTCAGAAATTTTTTACATTCTATACCAATTGCATGGATTCAATAAAAAGAATATGGTGAATGCTATGGTGTCTATTTACTAAAAAGAGTTAAAAATTAATATTTAATTTAAAAAATATAAAAATAAATAATTTTTAAAAATTCAAAATTTACTACAAAAAAAAAGTTAGGCAAAATTTAGGCACCAAATCATAGGCACCATAGAATTGGCCAAAGAATATATATAAAGAAGTAAATTATTACCCTGTTTTATTTAACATAATTTTATATCTACTCAAGAATAATTTCCAGGCAACATGTTATAAATTAGTTAGTAATAATTTTTGATATACATAGCAAGCAACTAATAGAATGGTTAGGTGCCAAAAGGATCTCCTAAGACCTCTTCGCAAAATACAAGTGATGTGTGCTGACCACACCACTCTTGGAATCTCTTGGTAGAAATTGTTCAAGAAAGGTTCAAATGTTTAAATTAAATCCGAAGCTTCCATACGGCAAGTTTTTCTCATAAAAATGATGGACATAAATTCAAACCATTTTAGTTCCGGGGACGATAAGAACGAGAAAGCATGAGACATGTGTCAGCTTTTGTCACAAATATTATATTAAGTAAATTAAATAGCATGATGAACATGTATTATTGGTTCCTTCAACAAATTTGAAATCAATTAACATTTTTTTTCATTCATTTTTTTTTTTGTATAAACAAAACACTCACTCTAAACATTCTCATCATTCAGTTTCATTCATGGATTTAAAATAAGGTACTGTTTGGAGAAGATGCAAAAGATTGAGAGGCCTATTTGAGTGGTAACTAGGTGTGATGATTGTAACAGCGTGTGTGTGGGTTCTAAATTCTAGTTATGATGTAAGTTTAATTTAGGGTTTATAATAAATAACTTCTAGTAGTATTATAATCTATAGAATAAAAAATATCCTTAATTTTAATTGTGTTAAATACATCTGACTATAAATTATGCATGCTTTCTTTTCATTATAGGTAGAAGATAAATTATAGGTGATTCTATGTATGCATCTTTTCTTGGTACGATTTTCACAAACAAAATCCAATAACATATGAATGAAACTTAAAGAGAGATGTTTATGAAAGAAAACAATTAATAAAGATAGCTACTTGCATGAGAATTATTAGTAATGATGCTACTACTACCTACTAGGTACCTTATATTTTTCAAATCAAATAACGCATGGATAAGAATTGAGAAACTTGCTTATTAATAAATCAAGCGAAAGAAATTTTTGTAATGGATATGTTTCTTTATTATTATATTTTGATAAACATGTCTCCTTATTATTATTATTATTATTATTATTATTATTATTATTATTATTATTATTATTATTATTATTATTATTATTATTATTATATAATACACATTAAAATAATAATGAAAGCGTGGCATTGAAGGGGCCAAATTACAATTGATAATGTATTTGGGTGAAGGAAAATGCTACTTGTACAACATAAATCAGCCTTTAGTCAGTCTTTAAATCTAATATTTTATTATTTTAATTTTTTAATTAATTATATTTCCTATTTTTAAGGAATCACTATTATTTTAAACTTTATCAACTAAAAAATCTCTAAGTTCTTATCATTATAATAAAGTATTTCCTTTATTTTCTCCCTCTCTCTCGTTCACACTCTCTCTCTCTTTTAAAAAAATCAGTGAAGTTTTCAAAATTAATTAAACTCACTTCAATTATTTTTTTTATTTAAAACATTTAAAACTCATGTCAAAAACACATCTAAAATTAAATAAACAACATAAACACATTTAAAATTATGTATTAACACATCTAAATTATTGTTATTGTAGTTCTAAATTACATATTGAACACAGAAAAAGTTAAACTCAAATACACATCCAAAATTATAAGAATGTACTCTAAATTTATCAACACATCCAAAACTCATGTAAAAAAACTTATATGTACATAAGAACATAAAACAATGTAAACACATCTAATATTATAAGAATGCACTTTCAATATTTTATCAACACATCCAAAACTCACGTAAAAAATTCTATATATACATAAGAACATAATAAGCAACATAAACACATCCAAATTAAGTATTGACACATATAAATTAAGTTAATATTACAACTTCCAAATCAAATATATGAGTTAAAATCACAAACACATTTAAAAAAATAAAACATAGACATATTTAATATTATACAAAAATTGAAAAAATATAACCTTTTATTAAATGAAAAGAAAGGGATAACATATCTCCATGAATGAACTCAACCAAATTTTTTTAAAATTTTGCCAGAGACAGAGAAAAAGTGCGATGTAGAAGAGGAGACAGGAGAAGCACAGGAAGAGGAGGAGGCGGTTGTGCGTGGTGCGAGGGAGGACACCAGGGATGGGGAGGAGTCCATCGATGGAGGAGGTGTGTGCGCGTCGCGAGGGAGGTGCACGTCGCGAGGAGGAGCGCGTTCGCCGAAGGAGAAGATCCTCGCAGAGGAGGTATGCAACGCGGGAGAAGACGAAAACGGTCACATATGAAGAGGGGTAAACGTTGCAGTTCTGAATATTTACGAAGGAAGATTTTACTAGTGATGAAAATCTGATTTGAAATATTTGAGATTTGTTAGGATTTATAAGCTTTAAATTTAAATTTTGAATTTGAATTTTAGTTAATCCGGTTTTTGTAGATTTGTATTTAAATTTAAAAAAAGAAAACAAAAAATCTATTTTAATGTGTTTGTTTTAATTTTTTTAAATTAATGTAATAAAAGGCTGAATATTGTACCATTTTTAAAGGATACCTAGTTGAATTGCTGGGTGAATAGGCTTCAATCAACAATTATTAATCTAATGAAATAAGGGGGCCCATGATTTCAAATTTCAGTTTGTATTGAGCTATTTTTTTTTTTTTTTGTACCGTTGGTGAAGCATGTAGGTCTAAGAGACAGAGAATGATGCATATCTCTCTTTTATTAATTCTTAACTTTTTAGCCTCGTAAAGTGATCTAGAAATTAACTTTTTTATATAATTGAAAAAGTTAAAAAATATTTTTCTTTTAAATAAAATAATAACTCTTATCTACTTCTAATAAAACTGAAAAATTGGTTACTTATATATAATATATATATATATATATATATATATATATATATATATATATATATGAATTTTGATACACTAATCAAAGAATTTCAAGTTGTGAGTTTAAAAATTAGTTATTTTTTTCTAATATGATAATATCATTACATGTATGTATATTTTTTATAGTAAATATTATTTTGATATTAATATTATTTTAACAAATAATACACATTCTTTTTATTTTACTAATTAAAAATAATTTAAATATACAACTAATTATCTATTTTTATACAGATCTTAGGAATATTTGGTGTATAAATAATATTATTAATTTGGTAATACACGATCATCTGTGTTAAACTTTTTTACTTAATAATGTATAAATATTAAATTCATATATATATATATATATATATATATATATATAATGAAAATTGATTTTATTCTCCAAAAAATTTTGCTTCCAAACGCACTCTAATTGCTTATAATTTGACATGTAATTTATCTTTAGTACATGACATAATTTGTATTAATCAAGAAAACGGATAAAAGCCTCATAAAGTAAGTGAATATAATGGATAGCATAACTTCAACTGTGAAAGATCTTGAGATAAATTTAGTTTACCCAAAAAATTCAATAAATGAAAAAAAATTGGCTTATCTTAAGAAAATTGGAGAATGGATTTATAAATATACTTTTCTTTCAAAAGGCTTGCTCGGATATATTTCTTTCCCTCTTTCTCTTTACGTAAGAAAGGAATTCTAGAACCTATTAATGTGTTCATTTATATACGGTATACTCATTCAGTATTTTGACAATTATTTAATGCTTTATTACTTAGCCCTCCAAAGGAACCCAAAATTAAATGTTTGTTTAATTTTGACCCTTCATTGCAAGTCTCTTTGCCAATTGTGGTCAAAGCAACCCTTGGTTATTAATTAGCTTGGATTTAGTCTGTGATTTTATATTTTATTTTTAATAAAAAAATAAATATATCCTTAATTTTTTAATTCAAAAATATATAAATCTCTAATTAATTAAAAATATAAAAATATTTTTATTTTTAAAAATATGAGATATTTAAGTTTTTTTGTCTAAAATATATAACGACAAATCGATCTCCTAAAATGACTCAAATGTCTCGCGTTTTAGAAAATGATGGACGTTTTTGTATTTTTAATTAGTCGATGATTTAGTTATCTTCGAGATAAAAAATCAAAGACTTATTTGTCATTTACTCTTATTTTTAATTTTAATATATATATTTTTTAAAAGTTTGTAAAGAAAATTAAAATAATAAAAATAAAAGCTTCTTAATCCAAAAGCATCCTTAGGTTTTTATAAATTTTTGTTTCTTCAAATACACATAAAAAGGAGAAAAAATCTCGAACATTGACAAATTTAATTTATTGTGGAAAATGGTACAAGGGGTAATATTGGAAATCCGGTAACGTTTCCTTTTATATATATATAATTTAAGTTGAGATTCGAGAGAGAAAGAGAAACAGAAGAGTAGTACTATAGAGAGAAGAATTTGAAAACCCAAAAAGGCTCATCAAGTTCTTTTACTTTTCTGTTCTTTGAAGAAGCGTGGAGCTTGTAAGTATGAATAACAATAATAAAATTGAAGAAGTTGTGTTAGTTGTGGATGATTTGAGATCAATATGTATGAATTATCGGTGTAGAATATGCCATGAAGAAGAATTCGAGAGCTCCAAAAGCTTGGAAGCTCCTTGTGCTTGTTCTGGAACCGTTAAGGTAGTTATTTATTTTCAAATTTTCTGTTATTATGGCTTTGTTTTCTTTTTTATTTATTTATTTATTAATTGATTGCGTTTTTATGTTGTGCAGTTTGCTCATAGAGATTGCATTCAGAAATGGTGCAATGAAAAAGGCAATACAACTTGTGAGATTTGTCTCCAGGTATCAAAACTTGAATCAACTATGATTTTTTAAACTAATTAATTTTTTGTGGATGGTTTCTTCGCTTATGTATATTCGAATTCAATGATATTATTTTGACTTAGTCCGTTAAAAAAATATTGGGATTTGAATTTCGTTCTGAATATGTAAGAATGAAAGGATATTATTTAAATTTTTTTAAAAAAAATTATTTATGCATCTTGTCTATTAAAATATTAAAAAAACTTAATTTTTTTATTTTTTTAGTAATTAATGATCAAATAAGATACATGAACATTTAAAGTTCCTTTCAGGTTTTATTGTTTTTTATTGTCTTTGATTGACTTTGCTCAAAGTTTAAGTCTCTGTTCTATTTTTTTTACGATGGTTTATTTGTTTTGTTCTAATTAGCATCAATGTTATTCTTATTATGATAATTTTGAGTGTATGGAATTTGCTTTATCTAAAATTATTATTATGCCCCTGTTTTGACAGCAATATGAACCTGGATATACAGCACCTCCAAAGAAATCTCAGATAGCTGATGCAGCAATGACCATTAGGTAATTTCACATTATAATTAATTTTTATTTTAATGATTCTTAAGGTATATTATTAGATTAGAATAAATATGAAAATCACATGCTTAGGCTGCTGATCGAGTGCAACACAGAATTTCACATGTTTCAAAGTGACTCAACTTTCCCGCGTGCAATACAATCAAAGTTAAATTATGTGCGTTGCATCTAATTATTTGACTTAATCGAATCTTAAAATGTGATCTCTTTTATTGTTTGGCACATTAAGTGTGATCCCTTTACGAAACTAAGTTACACTTTGTTTCTTTCTATTTAGTCAAATTTGTTTTTAAAATGTAAAACTCCACACTTGTGTTCGTTTGTCTGTGCTCCACATAGTATTTAAATTAACAACTAAAAAAAAATTAAAATTGACTAAATTAATCCTTAAAAAATTATTCGTTATTCAAATTAGTTTTTGAAATATTTTTTTAATTAATTTTGTCTTTTAAAGATTTTTAAATTAATCATATTAATCTTTTCGTTACTTCCATTGTTAACGTATTAGAATTTGTTGATGTGGTACATTAAATAACATCACAACATACACCTAATGGTCCTAATTGACTATTAACATTACTAAATTATAAAATTAGATTAAATTAATCTCAAATTGAGGGATTCCAATGCTTCAGGTTCTCCCATTCCTTTGATTTGATCTAATTTCATAAATTTATTATCTTAATAGCTAATTAAAACTTCTAGATGTGTGTTGTGATGCCACTTAACGTGTTACATTAACAAATTTTGACAATATCAACAAAGAAAGTGGTGGAAAAACTAACATGACTAATTAAAAAATCTTTAAAGAACGAAATTTGATTAATAAAATCTTTTGAGGATAAATTTAGAGATGAGTGATCTTTAAAAAACTAATTTGACGATTTACTCATATATATATCTTGGTGAGCAATGAATTTTATTTTTTCACAAAAAAAATTTATATAATTCTTTTCATTTTATTATTAGAAAAGTCTTATTTTAAATTTGAAAAAAAAAAATATATGTTGGTTTTTCTCTAAGTTCAATTAATAGGGATTTTAGATATTACTCTTAATCTATCAAGCAGAGACACTCATAAAACACATTAGATATGTAATCAGTGTAATGAATTAATCTCACATCGAAAAAAAAAAAATTACGATCCATTAATTTAACATTTTAAATTTTTTTTTCTGCATGGTGCTGTGTCAATATTACTTATTGGTAGCGGTTTAACAAGTCTTTTGAATTACACATTGGTGATTATTATTTTAATTGGTATACAGGGATAGCCTGCAAATAACAAGAAGGGAGGTAGAACCCTTAATAAACGCAACAACAATTGAAAGCGATTACTCTGAATGCAATTCTGCTGCAGATAGAAGCGCTTCTTGCTTTCGATCACTTGCTTTCTCTGTAAGCACTATCATCTTTTATCTTTTATTTCATACATTCAAAACTTAATGTATTCCCTCTTAATCACACTTAGTATTAGATTTTTCTAATGGGTAAATAACGAGTCAAGGACTCCAAGGTTGACTACAATTATGGTCAACTAAAACTACAATTGTACATTGCCTTTTCTTTTTCTTTAAGGAAATGAAGCATTTGTCGCCAAATGACCTTCTAAGCATTTTCTTAAAGAATTTTGTGTTGGAGAATAAATAAGATGAATAGTTCAATTTTTTTTTCTTTGACTATGTCATGTGTAACAAGAAACATAATCCATACCTATAGATAATTGGATGTTTATTACAAATATGAACATGGTAATATATGTCTATTGTTTGTTTAATAAGACACATTTTAGAAAGATACATCAATATACAACAACAGCACATATTTAGTGTTTTTGTTAGATAAAAAGCTAAGAAATAAATATTAAATAAGATATAGGTTTTTCTTACAATTTTATCCTTTCAAAATTTTTAAAATTTTACTTTTATTCTCATCACATCATCAACAAATTTTTTAGTGAAATTAAAATTGGTTTTTAATAACAAATGTATTTATATCTCTTTATTAGTGATTTAGTGTCTTAACAACTAAATTATAATATATATATTATCTGAAAGTATTATACATTAGAAAGTTTTATCATAATAATAATAATAATAATAATAATAATAATAATAATTATTATTATTATTATTATTATTATTATTATTATTATTATAATTGCACATTAGAAAATTATAGTCAAATTAGGATTCCAATAGATATTTCTATGCGTTTTGTTTTTCTTTAAAAAAAAGTTTACGGATTTCATCCTTTTCAAACAAGGTGTCCAAGAGATTACAAATTTGGGTTGGATCACCTTCCATCCACACTCCTTCACAATAATTAGCTTGCAGTTTTGATGTTATATAGTGCACGTTATTATGTTGTTGGAAAGAAACCACTTTAATAAGCTAATGGGCTTATTTATTTCAAACAATACTAGTAATTTTGGATATAATTAATTTGGGTCATCACAAAAAATCATAATCAAAACAAAATTCCCAATATTTTTCTAGCCGTATTTATAGTTTTATACCAATGATTTATTGAACTTAGCCAAGTCAACTAATAAACTTAGAAACCTTTGTGTGATAACTCATTATTGTTTCCTTTTTGTTATGCAGTTTACACTCATCTTGCTTGTAAGACATCTTTTTGCATTGCTTACAAGTGGCATGGAAGATTATCCATTTACAATTCTTACTGTAAGTACTTGGTTTCCACCATTATTTATTTATTTATTTTGAAAAAAAAAACTTAAATAAATATCTGCTTTTTGAATAATGTGTCTAACTTATTTTTTATTTTTATCTTTTTAGGTGTTTATATTAAGGGCAAGTGGAATTATTGTGCCCATGTACATAATAATTAGGACAATTGGAGGCATACATAGTAGTATTCACCGCCACTATCATCAGGTTTGAACTTTGAACAAAAAACACCTTCATTTTTATTTGGGAAAATAATACAAATAAAATAACCCCCCAAGTCCCTAACTTTGCTTTAGTTTTTGAAATGTGCAATTCAACACATTAAAGTAATCAAATGATGCAACACATTTTTAAAACTTTGGATTCAACTTTGCACATGAACCAAAGTTCAAGAGTTATCTAAAAGACTAAAACATTCCACTTATAACTTAAATAGATACTTTAAGATATTTATTCGGTTGGATTTTATTTACACACACTCTGATTTAGGCATGCAACAAAACACTTAGAGAATGATTTGTTCTGTGTATTTTAGGATTCTGACGATGATGACACATCGACAATATCTGATGGAGATGATGAAGAAAACGAGACAAGCCAGGATGAAGATTTAGGATATTCATAGTTATGGTTGTCATGGTATGCTTTAATTGTATCGGAGCATTGTGCTAATGCTCTTGTCAAATTGCGATGTTTTGGTGTGCCACAAATTCTTTATTATCATCAAAAGAATGAAATTTAGATAGAAATGCAATTTATTATCAATATTTTTAGTATAAAAAAATTTATTTAGTATTAGTTCAAAATATATGACAAAAAATGTTAATCACTTAATATTTCTCTATTTAAACTTAGGATTTAGCTTAAAGACACATACTAACGTTATCAATTTTAAAAAAATATACGTAAAATAATACAATATTTAAATTTCCAATACATTTATTATTTATTTCAAAATAAAAATTTACGAACTTCTACTAGTAATAATCTTTTTTTTAACTTGTCAATCGAATGAATTTCCTAAGGAAAAAAAAAAAAAGTATTGTCACCAAAGCATTTTCTTTACTCTCCACCTAACCATCCAATCCTCAACTATGATCTTACTAACCAATGGTTGATCCAATCGAACTGGGAAGCTTAAAAAAAGGAACACCAACTATGACACAATGTTTATTAGGTACGTATCATTTAATAAATAAACCCATTATTCAGTCCAATACGTTCATCATGATAGTGTCAATTCTTAAAAGTTAAAACTAAAATTGAACTTTAAAATTGGCATTCAAATCCAACTGTACCTAATCTATGTTTACAAAATTCCCAAGCTCCATGTTCTCTTGATTTGGGGATGCAGCCTTTTCTCCCACATTGTAGAGGCAAAATGTTGGTTTTACTATTGGGTTGATTGGAATTTGGAAGTCACAGAAGGAGCAAGGTTTCACTGCCTTCTCACTTCTCAGGCACCTATGTTCTCAATATCAGCACCCTTGTCCACTCTCTTGATAATACCAGCAATTACCTGAGAAGAGAACAACAAAACAAATGTTAGCAGAGTTATAAAAATCAGGTTTAGTTTGTACTTTACTTCCAGTCCTTCACATCATGTGAACTTTTCCATCAACTTTCCTAAATATGGAATTTTGATGCTCTAAATTTTGTTAAATGTGTTATTTTTGTTCATTTCTGGGAAAAGAACCAACATGGAGATAAAGTGTACTTAAACCTAAGAACTACAGGACTCCACCTTTGAAATGCTAATACCGGTTCCCTCATTGACAGTATTTGTTATCTATATATCCTACCTTTCCAGGTCCTAGTTCATAACTTTTCTTCAGCCCCTTGTTTAGAAGAGTCTTCACTGTTGTTTCCCATTGAACAGGTGAAGTAACCTGCAAATTGTAGTATAGAATGCAATTATTTCCCATTCATGTATTTCTGCATGATGGAGTTTCAGCAGCATACCTGACGTGCCAATATCTTCTTGATTGTGTCGGGATCTGCATGTGGCTGTGCATCCACATTGGAGATGACTGGTATTCTTGGTGTTCTGATTTCTGTTGCTGCCAATGCTGCTTCCAACCTTGACACAGCTGGTTCCATAAAACTAGTGTGGAATGCACCGGCAACAGCTAAGCGAACCTGCAGAATAGAGTGAAAGGCATTAAAACTTTTTAGGAAAGTTAGCATTGGAAAGATAAGATTTGGGGATAGTTCATACAGTCATTCGAGCCTTGAAAGACTTTGCCTTAGATTCCAGCACTTCTACTCCTTTTAAGCCCCCAGAGACAGCATAGTTACCCTAAGAAAACAAAAAACATAAAAAAGAAGCTAGTGATGAGAAATTTAAACACTAAATTTTGTCTGCTAAGCTTGTTAAAAATCAGATCCATAAGAACCTTACAGGACATAGGTAATTGGCAATTTGAACCTTCTCAGCTTCGGGTACTTCCTGATTCGCCGCATCACACAATTGTTGGACCTTCTCTGAGTCCAGTCCTATGACACTAACCATGGCACTTTTAGCAGCATCAGCAGCATCCTAGATAAAGGGCGGAAGTTATTTCTGTGAATAAAAATTACAAGCTTCTATCCAAACAAGTTGATGTAAGTCAGACAAGAAATTGGAACACATTGTTTACCTGCATGGCTTCTCCCCTCAATTTGACCAACTTAAGTCCATCTTCAAAGCTTACAATTCAAATAAATACATGGGTTGATAGCAAGTCAATTAAAGAACAAAGTTGAACTCCAAACAAAATCGTACTTCATCGATGGTTCGTAAACAATGGTTCTAACAGATGGTACTTTCATGACAGAATAGGTCACTATGACAAAAAAGAAGGGGCATATATGTCGTACTTGCTATTCCTTTGGTTTTACAGTGATTTCTTGATACATGAGGAATAATATGAAGAAAAGGGGGCCATAAGGGGTAAGCATTACAAAATCCAGTTATATATTAATTACTAATACTTGGCAAATCACCTGAAAGCCCCAGCAAAAGCAAGAGCAGTGTATTCTCCCAAACTTAGACCACACGTAACATCAACAGAATCAATAATCTGTTGTCCTCCATCTCGTGCACGAAGTAGCTCCACAGCAGCGAGACTTGTGACATAAATAGCAGGCTGAAGAAGTAGAAAAAAATTGGTAAACATTATGTCCATGTAAATCTTTATATGTGACCAAAATAAACATGGAGAACAGACTGGTGGATAACTATGTATGGACTCACTAATATAATATATTAATATCATAATCATAAAAGATCTCTATTAAAGACGAATTTTTTTATTACTACACTAAGTCTTTTATTTTATTCTTGAATATAAATAAAGACACGATGAGGAGGAGAAAAATTCTTGGTGGGATTTGACCCAGGAATGAATTAACTGCCAAAGATATTTAGTATTTACACATTATAAAAAGGTTGAATGAAATACACATGCTGGAGGCACAAGTTAACAACAGCAATTTGTGAATTGACTGTAAAAATATCCATCCAACCAAAACTAATTACCCTCCGCATGACAAGCAATCATTTAACTAAAGTTGCCTAGCTCAATTATTTGCACATAAACCAACTCCATAATACTTCACTAATTATTTTAACGATAAACTAAGATGAATGTACCCTATATTCTAAATTCATGTTCAATAGATTGTTAAAAAAACAACCACCACTACCCAAAAAGAAGTAAAAAAGATTTACCACTTTACCTGACTAAGAACAGTTGAATCTAATTTATCCTTTGGGCCATTGATGCATATATCAAGAAGATCATACCTGAAGGCAGAGAATAGACAATATCAGTTACAACAAGGAACCCAGAATCATAGAATTTAAATAAATAAATAAATAAAAAGACAAACATGAGAAAATAGTTATTATAAAACGAAATCAGCAACTACCCCAATATCTCATTTGCCTTCTTATACAGAACCGCAGCAGCAGGCACATTATGAGCTTCTTTTCCCATTCCAACGGCTTGTGCACCCTGCAATCACATTAATACAGAAATTCATACATCGAATAAACAAAATATATCATATTTCATAAAAATTAAATAAAAAATGCTGATCACAATTTTCCGTTTACCTGACCGGGGAAAAGAAAAGCGTTGGAGGGTTTGTAATCGGAGAAGAGAGCATCGTTGAGAACGGAGACCTGGGATCCGGAAGCGACGCTCATGAAAACCCTAGATCGAAGGAGGGGAAGGTTGAAGGTTCTAGAATGTGCATTTGATGGGGAAGAAGGGAAGTTGTTGAGAGAGAGAGAAGGGAGAGTGAGGGAAGAAGAAGAAGCCATAGCTGGGAAGGAAGAATGTGAGGTTCGGATAAGAGGGGAATGGTGAAGCAAAGCTTGCATTTGGTTGCAGAAATAAGAAAAAAAGTGTTGCTTGAAGACGGAGATTACAAAGACGTTGGATTCTTCTTCATATTCAAAACCACTTCACTCCCAACTAACTAAACTATTGCAGTGTTCTAAAACCGAACCGGACCGGTCAGTTAGAACGACTCAACCGTGAATCAATGGCATTTGCGGTTCAGAAGTTTGAACTTTCTGGTTTCTCCTCTCACTCTCTTTTTTTTTTTTTGGACGGTGCCAGGCCCATAAAGGGCCCAAAGCACAACAAGCGGATGAACCACCCATGACCCTGACCCACCCGACCCGGAGATTATTCCCCAACAGCTCCCCTGCGCGCCGGTGTCTTAAGCTGGCCAATGAAGCCCGAACCCTCGCTACTGTCGCCTACTGCCTACAAGCGCCTGAATCCCGTTCCAGTTCGGCGCAACTCCGCCGTAGGGTCTGAGAATCTTGTACGCCGTCAGCTTCAACTCAGATTCCAGAGATTCCAACTCCAAATCATCAGTTTGAGAGCTCCAAGTGGCTTCATGCATATCTACCACTTCAGAGGTCTTGTTCGGAGCCATCATTAGTTGAATACAAACCACTGGACCAGAGCTAGGGAAGGAGTGATGCGTCGGAGAGGATGACGGGGCTGGGTCACAGGGACTTCGAATGCAGATTGGACTCTGCCGTAGGTTGATCGGTGTTCGAGAATCTTGTGCGCCATTTGCTTCAACTAAGATTGCAGTGATACCAACTCCAGATCATCAATTTGAGAATATTGTTCCTCTCACTCTCTCAAACTGAGGAAGGAGAGCACAAGCTGAGGCCGAGAGTCTCGCGAGAAAAAGACAAACGAGAAGGAAGGATTGGTGGTTTCTTTTTGGACTTGGGCTATGCCCAACAACCCAAACCCGACTCCGAGAACCACCCGACCCACTCCATAAACTAATGTTGCGTTAGTCATGACTTCCCTGGCCGCCGTTACTGTGAATGGACTCCGTAGCCATGAATTATGCTTCCTAGTTGCTGCGGATGGCTTCCTCTGCGCGGCAACCTCCTCTACACAGCCATAATTGAAGTCTCTCGGCCTCAGGTATGATTTGTTCAATTTTTGTTCTGATTTCTTGTTTAATCTGATTTTTCTGAACTTTTTTTCTGTTCTGATTTCTAATTTTTTTATGTTGCGACTTGATGACTTTTCTATTCGTTATGATTATTCGTTCTTTGTTCTTGGTTTTGATTTTCTGATTGTGGTTATGATGATTTTCAATTTGTTATGATTATTAGTTCTATTTTCTATTTTTGTTCGGGAACTTGACCCTTCCAGAATTTTCACATAATAATTGAATTTGTAATACTTTTTGGCTAGATAGTTAGACTTCAGCAAGATGTTATCCCTAGATATTTGTTAAGTTGCAAAATTTAAAAAATTATCAATGATTCATTTTCTTCACACTGCAGGTCAAATAAGGAGAGCAATTTGCTATTTTAAAGGATAAATGTTCTTATATGCAACTTTGTAGAAAATAGGACATACTGGGCATCTTTATGGGCTCAGCTTTTGTATTGAAAAGACAATATATTTTATGCAGAGGAATAGAAATTTTAAATTGGTATGTTCTCCTGTTGTTCGGTGTTTGTTTTCTTTGATTATTGGTTCACTATTGTTTTTTATTCTGAATTTTTTTTTCTTGTTATGATTCCTTGCTGTATTGTTAGTGCTAGTGCTTCTTAGCTAATGCTTCTGCGTTTGCGTTTGTGTTTGGGTGGTTCAACATTCTCAGCTGCTGCTTCATTCCAACGTACACAACACTCACTCTTCTCTTCAACTTCTTCTGCAATGGTTGCCACCGAAGAATCGCTCCGCAAGGCCCTCACCGAAAAGCAATCTGCCATCGAGGCTCAGGGAAATGCTGTCCGTGCACTCAAGGCCGCCGCAGCACCCAAGTCTGACATTGATGCCGCCGTCGAGTCACTCAACGCACTCAAGCTTGAGAAGAACGATGTCGAGCGCCAGCTCCAGTCAATCCTCTCCGCCGACGGTGGACTAAGCAGGGAGGCATTCTGTCAGGCAGCTGTCAACACGCTCGAGCGCCGCCTTTTCTACATCCCATCGTTCAAGATCTACCGCGGTGTGGCCGGCCTCTATGACTACGGCCCTCCCGGATGCGCTGTCAAGTCCAATGTTCTCGCCTTCTAGCGCCAGGTATCCGCAATTTGTTCAATAACTGATTCGATTTAATTGAAAACTTAGGGCTTTCGAATTTCGGTTCTGGTTATGGAATTTGCATGTTGTGTATTGTAGAAGGAATTGAGTGAGACTTGAGTTATTTCACTTATTTGAGGTTGCTGATTGGCACATGCATGTTGTTACAAAGTTAATGGCTATGGTTACGATATTTGCTTAGTTACTTGAGCTTTCAGATGATTAAGTTCTCGCATGCTTAAAATAGAAATAGAAATGGATGTGCTTATGGTTTCATTGTTAAGTTGAGAGGTTTATGTTGTGTTGTGTCGCTTTGCTTTGTATTTGGCAGCATTTTGTTCTTGAGGAGAACATGTTGGAAGTTGACTTCCCCTGCGTGACACCTGAGGTTGTCCTCAAGGCTTCAGGTCATGTGGATAAGTTCACTGACCTCATGGTTAAGGATGAGAAGACGGGGACATGTTACCGTACCGACCACGCACTTGCTCAAGGACTTTTGCAATGAGAAGCTGCAGAAGGACCTCACGATGTCATCCGAGAAGGCTGCGGAGCTTAAACATGTCTTGGCAACCTTGGATGATCTCTCTGCTGAAGCACTTGGTGCCAAGATTAAAGAGTATGGAATTACAGCTCCTGAAACCAAGAATCCACTATCTGACCCATATCCATTCAATTTGATGTTCCAGACATCTATTGGTCCATCTGGCTGGAGTCCTGGGTAAGTAACTTTCCCGTCAAAGCATGTGCTATTTTCTACAAATTTACTGCGGTGAAGACGTTTATCCCTTGATCAAATGTGGCAGCTATATGCGTCCTGAAACTGCACAGGGCATATTTGTAAATTTCAAAGACTTGTACTATTACAATGGAAACAACTCCCATTTGCTGCAGCCCAAATCGGGCAGGCATTCAGAAATGAGGTTGGTAATTGTTGCCTTGTTTTTTCTCTACAAACACCTAGATGTTTCTCTTTGAACTTGTTACATTATTCTTTAATGTGATGACAGGTTTATAACCTTTTCTTTTTCTTGATTGTTGTCTATGTGTAGATATCTCCCCGACAAGGCCTTCTTAGAGTCCGTGAATTTACATTGGCAGAAATTGAGCACTTTGTTGATCCAGAAGATAAATCTCATCCAAAGTACAAAGAGGTTGCTGAATTGGAATTTTTAATATTCCCAAGGGAAGAACAAATATCTGGTCAATCCGCAAAGAGAATTCGCCTCGGTAAAGCTGTGTCAAAGGTCAGTTTGAGCTATGATGAGTTCAAGCTTTCTTGTTCTCCTCTGCCTGATTTTCAGTCATCTTCTATTATGTTTTATGATTCTTTTTTCCAATTTTATTATTATTTTATTATCAGGGAATTGTCAACAATGAGACTCTTGGTTATTTCATCGGTAGAGTATATCTTTTCTTGACACGTCTTGGTATAGACAAAGACCGGTTACGATTTAGGCAACACCTTGCTAATGAGATGGCCCATTATGCTGCTTACTGCTGGGATGCTGAGATTGAGTGTTCCTACGGTTGGATTGAGTGTGTTGGCATTGCAGATAGGTCTGCATATGATTTGCGTGCTCACTCGGTAATGACCATTAAGTAACATTCTCTGAGTGATATCTTTATTAAACCAAGATACAGTTCTAATAGATGAATAGGATGGTAACTTTGGTGGTTGGTATAATTCAAATTGTGTATGTTAACTACAAGATTAAGGAAATTTGATGTGTATACTATAAATATAATTCATGTGCTTTGTTGACGTTGGCATATTGTTGAGTAAAATACATTTTTGTCATTGGAAAAGTCATTTCCCCCTTCGTTTTAACATTACACGATAAATCATTTGATCTATCACTTATTCTACTCTTGAAGTTTCATTTTTGATTGTCTAGTGCTTAATGTGCATTTTTAATTAATAAAGCAGAACTTTCAACTTTGAAACAACTTACATGGGGCTTTAATGCTAGCAAAAAGCTGGAAGGGCAGTAAGTTTAGAAGTGTCTATACTTAACGGGTCATACTGTATTACTATATTTTACCCTCTGCTGTAGTATCATGATCACTAAATAAGTCTTTTAGTATATTATTATACGCCTGTGGTTTGTTTTTGTTTCATTCTCATTGCAACTTTTTATTTGATATTTCAGGATAAAAGTAGGGTTCCTTGGTGGCTCATGAAAAATTTTCAGAACCTAAGGAAGTGGAGGTACGTTGTAACATTAATAGTGTTTATATATACACTGGTCCTGAAACTTGATATGCAACACTAAAATCTGCGGTACCCATTAGTTGATATGGTTTATGAATGATGCCAGAAATTGGTTATAACGCCAGTCAAGAAAGAGTTGGGTCCGGCATTCAAGGGGAGTCAGAAGAATGTGTTTGAAGCACTTGAGGTAATGTATAGTGTAATGCCTTTAATATGGTGACACTTGGTAACAGCTACCGGGGTTACTTATGACACATCAAATTTTTCTGCAGGCAATGAAGGAGAAAGAAGCTTTGGATATGAAGGCTGCTCTTGAATCAAAAGGGGAGGTGGACTTTGAAGTTTGTACACTAGGTGAAACTGTGACTGTTACAAACAAAATGGTAACTATTCAGAAGGAGAAAAAGAAGGAGCACCAACGAGCCGTGCTTATTTGTATTAAGGAAAGAACACAATCCATGTTCCAAACTCTTCGCATCTTCTTTGTATGGTTGATATAAATAAAAGAGAATGAAATAATTTTTAAAGAGAAAAATATATGATTTAGTGAATTTTTAGCTAAAAATAAATTATTTTATTATTTATAAGTTTTAAAAGAGATTAGAATAAAAAAAATTAGTCTTGATTTAAATAATTTAATACTTTGAGTATTGTATTTTTTTATTTGTAATTTAGTCTCACTTTTAATAATAAATATAAATAAAAAATTTATTGTATGCATATTTAAATTTTTTAAATTATATTGTGAAATGATAAATTAAATTTTTTTATTTATGATATTATTTAAATAGTATATACCATTAATTATTTGTTTTGTAATTATATTTTAGATAAAGATTAGTAAAACTATTTATTTTCATACTCAACGTAAACTGATGTTGCCTAATAGTAGCGGTTTATGACCAATCATAATCATGCAGAAACCGCGACAGACAACAGCGGTTTCTATGTTGCCACAATTTAATGTAATCCGCGACTGGCAGCAACGGATTCTGTGTTCCTGTAAATCGCTACTGCCAGTAGCGATTTTCATAGATATGTGAAACAATGCATTTGCGTTTTCGTTTTGGAAACAATGTATTTGCGTAATTTTAAAAGTGAAACAATTTATTTAGGTGAATTGCTCTAGTTTCGATGACTATTATTGTAACCCTTGATCCAACCAATTGAAATAAAATATTAGAATTTAATGCTCAATTTTTTATTATTATAATACGAATTATTCAATGAAACTTAATGAATATTATTATTATTATTATTATTATTATTATTAGAAGATTACCTAAAAAAATAAAAAAGATAAATATTAAATTAGTATTTTAAAAATTTTGACATTGATAAAATAATATTTAATTGTTGTTATTAACAAAATATCTCTAAAGTATTTTAAAATTTGACAAAATTACTTTTAACATAAAATTATGATGTCACAATAAATAGAAAATACTAATATGACCATTAAAAGAGAATTTCAATAGTGGCAGAGAGGACACCGACTTTCACAGCGTATTGAAGCGCTAGTGGAGTAACGGACATGGCCGATGGCAAGAGAGCCGAAGAGCTGGTCGAGTCGATGCCTTCTTGACCGCGATGCTGAAGAGCGTGGGGTACGAGGTAGCAGAGGCGGGAGGCTTTGGGGTCGTCGTAAATTCCAACGATGCTGCACTTTGATCTTCACGTGGCTTTTCGTCGTCATCAGAGAAGGAGAAGAGAGACGAGTGTTGGTGCTGTTGTAACTTGGGGATTGGAGAGTTGTGGTTGTGGGAGCTGGTGGCACATGTTGTGGTGGTAGTGGTAGGTTCAGTAAGGGTTTTGTTGTGGAAGAGAGGGAAAGAAGAAGGTTTGGAGATTGAGGTGGTGGCGGAGGTGGCGGCAGTTGATGCGAGAGAAGAACAGAGGTTCAAAAGTGAAGCAATGGACAGGAGTAAACGCGTCGCTCTTCTCCATTACACTATAGGGGGTTGTACTCTCTTGTGTTGCTAGGGGCGGAGCTAGATAAAATATTAGGGGACCAAAAATATTTACATAATAAAATAAGACTAAAATAAAATTTCAAAGGAGATTAAATTGAAATTTACATATAATTTATATGTAAAAAATTAAAATTGTCACTATATGGCTCCACCCTTGTGTGTCGGCAGCGTTGCCATCATGCGTGTCCTCCCTCACCAGCACCGACGAGGCAAGACGAAGAAGGGGTTGGTGGTGGTCTTGATGTAGTTGGAGTTCTCTGCCATCATCGGAACTCTTATTTCGGCAGTTATATTAAGATTTTTTGTTTGCTATGATGTCATCTTTTATGTTAGGAGTAATTTTGTCAAATTTTAAAATTTTTTAAGAACTATTTTATCAATAACAACAATCAAATACTATTTTATGAGCATTAAAATCTTTCGAATAATAATTTGTTATTTATCTCAAAAATATAAAGGTCGTATAACATGACATACCCAACATAAAGCAATAATTGAGATTCTCAAATAAATCTTCTTGCTTATTATTATGCACTACCATTTGATCCATTAGGCTTGAACACCACACTTGATGTTATATTCTTCAGAAATGCCTTGATATTAATTTGAGAAGACCCACCTTTTGCAATTGCAAGATGACACAATCTCTGAAGCTCTTTAGCCCTTTTTCTCATACCACTTCCAACAACACTATCCAATTGCATGAATTTCCTGAGTAACGGAACAATTTCATCACTTGTCACCAAAGCATCACTTCTATCATCTTTCTTCACTCTCCACCCAACCATCCAATCCTCAACTATCATCTTACTAATCAATGGTTGATCCAATCCTATTGGGAAGGTTAAAAATGGAACACCACCATAAACACCTTCCATTATAGAATTCCAACCACAGTGTGTCCAATAACCCCCTATTGAAGGATGTAACAACACTTTCAATTGGTCACACCAAGGTACCACCAAACCCATCATGTTGTTGTTACCAAAAATCTCTTTTATTCTAGAATCCTCTTCACGTATAACCCACAAGAATCTAACACCACTTCTTTTCAAAGCATTAGCAATTTCATCCATTTGTGCACTTGAAACCGAAAGAAAGCTTCCGTATGAGATATACAAAACAGAATTAGAGGGTTGGGTATCTAGCCACGCTAAATAATAACCGTGGCCATTAACATTTTTATCATCAACATCACTTCTTGTTCTTGAATTTTCTTCTTCAAGGCTAAAATAAGGTATGTTTGGGCCAACCGTGTAAATGGGTGTTGAGGTTTTTACTCTCATAGCATCAATGACTTTGGATTCTAAGTCATAGAAGGTGGGCAATAATATGCAATGTGATTTAAGCATCGATTCACAACTTTTCATAGCCCAATGCAACACTTTCTGGTTGTTCTTGTCAAGAAGAGGAATATCCGCTAAACGAATCCAAGATTTTCCAGGAATATAATCTACGAGTTTGTCACTATTTCCTCCTGCACATTGAAAATTTTGTTTCCTTGTATAAATATTATAATTAGAAATATGATATCAGTACAAATGATACTACTTACTAATGCTATTAATTATAGTAAATTGTACATAAAATTTTGATATCCTATTATAAGAATAAAAGTATTGATTGATCTTACTTTAATTTCCAACAACTCACAGGTCCACACAGGTTAAATATAATTGTCGTATTATCACATGTCTTTTCCGTTGCTTAAACTCGACAAGTACAATTCTGTGTTGAATTCTTAATAGAAATACAAAAAACAATACTCATGTGTTCTGTTCTGACACGTACTATGCCTTTTTTCAAGTGAACCTGTCACTTATCCTTTTTCTTTTTGTTCGCACCTGTCACTTATATCTTTGTTCATGCAAGTTTCTATCACGATTTTTTTTTTAAATCTTAGCTACTTATATAATGCCTGATTATGATTGTCGTATTGATTGATGCATGTTACCAACTATTTGTGAGAGAGATAAAAAATAGAGTCTCAGCGCGGCTGTAAATCTCAAATTTTATTATTTCCCTCACAAATTATTTTTACTATACGTCAAATTGCTTCCACTATATTTCTAATAGTCCGCTTCTTTTTTTTATTATTTTTTTATCTTATTGTTACTGTTTATAAATTGCCAAGAACAATTTTCAGTGACTTTTAATATCGCAATAAAATACACAACTGTATCATAATTATGCATCACACTAAATATCATTCAATATTCAAAAATATTAATCTATCTATCACCTTTTACATTTTTTCAGTAGATTTCAAGAAAGGAAACCATTCCAATAAAAACACTAAAATATCTTTTTTTTAAGACGTTTATATGTGTCATGATATTATTGGATATTTTTATTAAACTGATTAATAATTTATTTTTTAATAAATCAGAACAAATCGATTTATTATAGCAACAATAATAAACCCAATTGTCCACACTATAATTATTAGACCCGATTTGATCCGAACGATTTACACAATTCAAATCGAATCATGTTTAAATTTTTTTATAAAAAGATAAATATATTTTTGATTTTTTTTTAAAGAAAAATCATAATCCAATAAATTATGTAAATTGATCGGTTCGACCAGATCTGATAACAATTGAGTTTATTATTATTGTTATAAAAAAATCAATTTTATTCTAATTTGTTAAAAAATTTAAAAATAATCAATTTATTAATACGTCTAATAATAATACAACACATAAATATTTTTACAAAAAAATATTTTATGTTATGAGAACATCCTCAGAGCATCGTCCTTCAAAAAAATGGTAAACATATATACTTAAAAGGTTGTTAGTTCTACGAAACATCTTCATTTTTGTTTCATCTAAAAATAGTAATATGAATGGTTAGATGATTCAATAAAAATATTAAATTAAATATGTTTAATTATTTAATAATTTATAATATTATAATTATATAAAAATATTTATATAAATATGTTTTTATAAAAGTAGTGAGTTATACAACAACAACAACAACAACAACAACAACAACAACAACAACAACAACAACAATAATAATAATAATACTTATTACAAGTGTAGGAATATTTATATAGCTAATGTGATAAAAAAAAAAAGCTAACAAATCCTCGTGAAAGTTTAACATTCATACATTATATTTGGCTCATAAAATTATCCATTTCAAAAGTTTAAATTGATAATAAAAATAATATTATTTACTTAATTTTTGTATAAATAATTTTTATTTGTTTTATGTTATTTTTTATTTTTAAAATTTATCAAAGATCAAACTTTAAATTCTTTAAACATAAAATTTTAATATCATATTATAAAATCACTCATCCAAAAAATTTAAATTAATAAAAAGAAATAACATAAATGGTTATATTTTTAACAATAAACAAATATTTAAAATAAAAAAACAATTATTTTCTACAATACTATATATATAATATTTTTCTTAACAAGTTTTCTTAAAAGATTAATAAGGGTAATACTTTTTTATTAAAAATAATTATTTACATTTTTTCTTGTTATTTTTTAATATTGAAAAAGAGAATTCACAAGTGAGATACCACACTTACCTAACAGGTTTTGATGATATTGGTGCAGCAAGTTAAAAGAGTGCAGCCAGAATTCGGAAGCTGTAGTGGTCCAAAAAGCAGCCACCGGAATATTCCTCCGATTTGCAAGAGCTGCAACCCAATATAAGAAACCGTCGTAGATGATAGCCGTGGGTGGTGGTTGGTCAACTATTTCATTGAGTAACCTGTCTATGGCAGGTTCCATTTTGGTCATAACGGCTTCCACGGTGCTACTAAAAGAGGGCGATGATTCGTTGGATACGAGATTGGGAATGGAATGGATTCGAATGTTGTTGTTTTGTTGTTTGGTAATAATGGAAGGGAGCCATTGTTGGGTGACAACAAAGGTGATGTGGATGTTGGGGTTGGTGGAGACAATGGAATTGGAGAGGTACATCATGGGGTTTATGTGGCCGCAAGAGGGGTACGGCACAACCACCATGTGCTCATGCCTCACCGCTCTTGGAGGATCATCAACACACTCCATCAAAACCTATAGATTATTGATTATTCTTCTCAAATGCTCACACACAATAAACTACCTTTCATTTATAGTAATCTACCAATAACGGATGTTTCATTGAGTTCCTGTGACAATTGTATGATACGTATGTTTAATCGTGTCTTAATAAAAAATATTTTTTTAAATATGTTTAAACACATTTATATATCATATAACATATCAGCATATACAATTTTATTTTTAGCATATATTCTTGAAATAAAATTAAAAATAGTATATATTATTTTAAAATAAAAAATATTTTAAATATTTTATGTAATTAAAATAAGACATGAGTAAAGTATTGGTTTTATCCTTAATATTTGGGGTAAGTCTTAAAGTTTATTGTTTTTAACATTTCAATCGTCCTATTTAAATTCCTAATGTTTCAAAATTGACTCAATATTATCCTGCCGTTAGGGATTCGTTAACAGAATTGACGGCGGGACAATTGAAACAATTTTAAAACGTTAAGGACTTAAATAGAACGAAAATGTTGGGGACAAAAACGATACATAGAAATAAATTTTAATTTTATTCTTTAATAATATTATTTTTTACTATGTATAATATTCAATTATTTTTTAATCACATCTAAGTAAATTATATTTAATCACACTACTTTTATTCTAAATAAATTTTTTTATATTTTTATATTAACTTATAATTTTAAGTGTAAAATTATATAAAAAAATTTATTTAGAACAAAAGTAATGTGATTAAATATAATTTACTTAGATGTAAAAAATTGATATTATTAAAGGATAAAACTAAAATTTATTTCTATGTATCATTTTTGTCCTCAACGTTTTCGTCCTATTTAAGCCCTAACATTTCAAAATCATCTCAATCTTGTCCTGCCGTCAATTCTGTTAACGGATCCCTAACGGCAAGACAACATTGAGTCAATTTTGAAACGTTAGAGGTTTAAATAGAACGATTGAAACGTTAGAAACAACTTTGGGACTTACCCCAAACGTTGAAGACAAAAACGATACTTTACTCAATAAAATATTAAAAATAATAAAAATTAATTTATATTTTAATATCAATAAAATATCAAAATATTATTACATATTTATCTAAAAAATAATTTATAATTTATATATATCAATATCTTCGTATCTTATAAGATTTTAAGATTCATACATTAGCGTGTATGTCATGTTGTGTCCCAACAAATATATTGATACATAAATATATAGTGGCTAATTTTAGTACATACATAATATTTTTTATAAGAATAATATACTATGTGTACACAAAAATAGTCACAGAATTAACTAATAATATAAAATATATTATAAAATATACATTAAAAATTAAATTAAATAATATATGTGTTTATATACAAATATATAATAATTAATTTATTAATTGGTTTTTTATATCCATGCAATATTTTTCTTATAAGAAAAAGTTATTTATGAACGTTCATTTTTTCCCTCAGATTTATTACCTCTTTTTATTTTTTAAATTAATGAAAAATTCATGCATTTACATATATATACGTTTAAAAATACTCTATCCTTGAATATATATCAAAATTTTTAGTCATGTATTTTATATACTTATATGAAAAAAAATAATATAGTAATTATACTAAAATATCTCTCTTTTTACAAGTTTACAGAGTGATTTGTTTTAATTTTTTATTTTAATTTTAAATAAAAAAGATATACATAAAAAATTATATACCAAATAATACATATATAATACTCTTAATTTAAAACGTACATTCTATTATACATATACTAGCTATTATAGTTATAATGTTTCAAAAAATATATATTACTAAAATTAAAATAATACTTTTTATTAGCAACATCTTTTAAAAAATATTATTAAAAAAGTATTATTAACATATAAAAATATAACTTTAATTTTAATAATATTTACATGATCATTGTAGTTATAAACATACTAAAATCTACCCCATATATAAAATTCTAAAAATATTACATGTAGAACACTTGCTATTACATACGGAGACAAAACAATAAAATAAAAAGTAAATGCATCTTTAATTTGCTCAAATATAACCATTTTTCATTTTTTGTATTTGTGTAATATTAAATTTTAAATTATTTAATTATGTAACTTATCCTAAAAAATATATAAATAATAATGGCTAACTTTAAAAAAAATACATGAGAAATTAAATTCACGTGGATATATTTCAATCATCAATTCTCTTATTGAGGCCCTTTCTTATATATGTGGAGCTATTTGAATAACTCGCTCCTAGCTAAGTCCTACCAGATAACTGAGATAAGTGACTTAGCTTGCTCCAATGACAACATAGTAAAAATTATATTTTATATATTTAAAAAAGATTTAATTATTCTACAGGTCCTTATAATTTTATTAAATTTTTAATTAAGTCTCTATAATTTTTTTTTAATTAAGCCTTTTTACGTGATTTTTTTAAATTAAGTCCCTATTAACGTTTAACATCACAAAAAACATTAGTGAATTGTGAAATAACTTATTTACCTTTGTCTTTCACCTATAAACACTCCATGTTTGTGACTTATATGAGGTTTCTCTTCTTTCCCGTTTTTCATTTTCAGTTTTCATCTTCTACAAACTTATGGCTCAAAGTCAAAGAACCTCTTTCATTCTCTCTTCGAGAAGCTGTGTTTCCAAAAGTTCCAACCCAAAAAAAAGAAGACACATGTATTTTTGTGGAGAAACAATTACCGTCCACCGTTCCTCAGCCGTTTCTGACCATGGTAGGAAGTAAGTTACTTGTGGGAAGATATCAAAATGCAACATTTTTTAGTGGATTGATGATTTTGAGTGGATTGAGGATGATGACTGTACAAATAATGGATGGCCAAAGGATAAGAAAAGGAAGGTTCATTGTTTTTGCAGTGACACTCTGAACCTTCAAATTTCAGGAACAACAAAGAATTTTAATAGAAGATGCAAATTTTTTGAGTGGGTTGATGAAGTTGGTGCAAGAAGTAACGTATCTACTGCTGCTGTTGAAGTTGTTGGAACACAAAATTGTACTAAGTTGGAGGGTGAAATGAGGAAATTAGATGCATAAGAAAGAAAGATAGAGAGGCTAAACGTGGAGATGGAGAGATTGATTGTTGAAGTCAGAGAAATAGATGCTTGTGTGGGTAGATTATGTGATGAGTTCAATATTCTCCAAGAACAAGTTGGGAGATTGGATGACAATATAAAAATTCAATGTAAAATACAATATATGTTATTTATGTTTTTGCTAGTCTTAATAATTGGAATGTGGTTTGTAAAAGTTTAATGTTATTTGTGTTATGAAATTCTAATGTAAGGGATTCTATGGCTTCAATCCAATTACTGCTAATTATGTTTAGTTAGAATAAATTTTGTATTTTGATGTATTTTGTGTGTGCATAACAATGAAATCATAGTTGAAAAGAAACTTTATCAATGTGAATATTTAAAATTTTTTTATTGCTCAACAAGTTGCAGGAAAAAGTGGTCGTATAATAAGCCACATATCTAGATATCCATTAAGTAAGTGTTTCTGTAAATCATACGTACACAAAATATCACAAAATAAATGGTTATATAACATGCCACATATCTAATCCAAAATAAAGGTCTAAGAACATCTTCTCTTTAATAAAGGTCCAAGAATATCTTCTCTAATAGCATCCTTAAACTGACCAAGTGACTTGAACTCCAACTCCACCTTAAACATATATTCCCTACTCATCTCAGCCTTATTATATTTAGGATGTTTTCTATTCTTAATTATATTATCCGAATCTTCCTCATAACTATCAATATCTTCAGTTTCATAACCCTAAAAAATCTCTCCAACTTCAACATCACCCCTAACAGCGGCATCATTCACAGCAGCATCAACACCAGCAATTTGAGCATTGTCATGTTCATTTAACAGGCCATCAAACCCCCAAAAGCATTTCTAACTCTACCATCATTTTCGTCTTCAACATCAAACCCAAAATGATTCTCGTGGTCTCTATCATCAGCACTGTCATCAAATCTATTCTCCTCACTAGATGTTCTGATTCACCTTCAACTTCTACTTCTACGAAACCACTGTCACTGTACTCAACTTCAGTTGGAACATAATTCTTATCATTCAAACATATCTCAACACCATTACCTTTCCTGCAGCCATCAATAACATACACCGAGCAATGCTTAACAGTCTGTAACACTAACAACCTATCCATTTTCATTGCATCTCCATTACTCATCAACTCTCTAAGACCTGAGTTCAATTAACAACCTGGTTCACAGTACCATATCTTAGCATATCTTTTGTACCCTAACTTCTGCAATTCACTAACTATTTCTTGCAAACTTCATTCATCGAGCTCAAAATGCATATCTTCCAACATACCCTTCCCCTCGAATATTCTAGCCCATTTCCTATATCATGAAACTTGCCATCGTGATGTATGTCTATAGTAAATTCTGAATCCCCCATCACTACATTAATAAAAACAGAAACAAAATCCATTTAAAGTAGCATCGTCACAGTAACAACAACCAACAATCAAGAATAAACAAAATTCATCATTAGCAAAATTAATTTATATTTCAATTCACCCATTAACGAAATCTATGTAGATAAATATCGATATTGTAAACCCTAAATAAACCATTATCAAAACAATCCAGAAATCAATTCAAGAAATAGATATTCAACCAATGTCATATTTAAAAAAAAAATTAGTATACACATCAAGTTTTAAAACCGAAAAAAGAAGCTTTTTATCTTCACCTGTGTTCAGACAGACAGTTCGAGTGCAGGGAGATGGAGCAGACGCACAACGCGAGGACGGGAGGCCAGGCGCTACAAGGCTCGGCTCGATGCGGTGCAGCGATGGCGATGGGCTTCACCGAGACGGACGGCAACGGGAAAATGCGCAGACCACCTCTGAACAAAACAGAGCAGAGCAGACCGGCGCAAAGAGAAGGAGGCGACGAACAGCAGACCACCAAGCGTTCGTTGCAGATGATGCCAACGACGGATGACAATGACGGCCCGAAACAGGGGAAGCAGGAGACGATGGATGCGTTTTCCAGAGAGAGCCTTAGGGTTTCTTTTTTTCCTTGGGATAAAATGCAAGGGGTGCTTTTGGTATTTTGGAATAATACATGTTTGTTCAGCTAGCCACTCCAACCAAATGACAAGAATATTTGTTTTTTACCAAGAATATTCTATTATCTTTAACGTTATACACATGGCAGGGATTTAATTGAAAAAAAATCACATATAGGGACCCAATTGAAAAGAAAAAAAGTATAGGAATCTAATTGAAAATTCGGTAAAACTATAAGGACCTGCAGAGTAATTAAACCTTTAAAAAATTATAAATATAATAATAATAATAATAATAATAATAATAATAATATAAGTTAAACTATTATTTTAATTTTCAATATTTAGACCACATTCTAATTTAATTTTAATATTTAAAATTTTTTAAATAGATTCAACATTGTTCCACAGTTAAATTATACAAAAATTTAGAAAAAAAATATAATGATAAAAGTATTATTATAAAAAATTAATAAAAATAATAAAAGTATCTCAAAATATAATATCTATGTACATGTTTCATCTATTCAATATAATTTTATATTTCTATAATTTTATTTCAGTATTCTGTATTTATAAATAAATACAGTCTAATGATCAAATTAGATTTTTTATGTTAAAAAATTATTAGAAAAAAAAATGTCATTCTCTACTTATCTTATGAACATATATAGTAATTTGACAATTTTCAATTTTGTCGATAATATATCTAAGCTCTAAACTTTTGTCTCTAGTTATTAATCACTGGGAAATAAGAGTGAATGAAGTGACTTTATACAATAAAATCTGCTATATATAAGGGCCTATTATTGCAATCCAACTTAACACATTGAAAAAGTTCTATAAGATCATAATTTATTTATTGAATGCAAAGTTCATGGGTACTTGATGCATTAATTGCTTTACAAAATGTCTTCAAGAAATGCATTGAGATTCTGCACAGAAGATCCACCTTCCACAATTGTATTCCTACAAACTTCTCTAACCTTATTTGCTCTTTCCCTTAACTCTCTCCCTCCCCTGCTCTCAAAATCCATAAACCCTTTTACAATCCTAGCAATTTCTTTTCTCATCACAACATCATTTTCTTTGTTATTAGTCCCTAATCTTTCTTTCATCTTAACACCAACCTTCAAATCCTCAACAATTTGCTTACTATTAGGAACTTGATCAATAGAAATTGGAAATGTTAGAACAGGAACACCACAAAACATAGCTTCCAACACTGAATTCCAACCACAATGTGACAAAAAACCACCTATAGAGTTATGTGACAACACCCTCAATTGGTCACACCAAGGCACAAATAAACCACTGTTACTATTTTGACTTAAGAGTGTTTTGTTTGGTCCACGGTACACCATCAAGAATCTCACACCACTATCACATAACCCAACAACAAGTTCTTCCATTTGCTCCTTTGAAATTGAAAGATAACTTCCTAAGGATATGTATAGAACAGACCCTTTTGGATGAGAATCAAGCCACTGCATGTAATTGATGTGTTCATTGTTGGTTGCTTCATAGAATGGAATTAAAGGCCCAATTGTGTAGAGTGGGAAAGAGTATTTGGATTTTAGAGTGTCTATTGCATTTGGTTCAATCTCATAGATTGAATTGAAAAGAAGGTATTTTGCATATTGGACCTTTGATATGCATTGCAAGTATAGTTGCAACACTTTTCCATTCTTGTCATGGAAAATTGAAGGCAAATCTGATATCCTTAATGGGGAAACGCCAGGGATGTAATCTACACGTTTTTCTCCATTCTCTGCTTGGAAAATCAAAATTCAATAAGAAACATTTTTTGAACATTCATACATTCTATGTACTTTATCAACACCTATTTTATCACTCTTGAAAAGAAAAATAGAACAGTAACTCAACAAAACATGGATAGCTTCTTCAAATCTAGATTGTGTTCTAACTTCTAAATTCAAATACATTTACCCTAGAGTTAAATGAGTGGAATCTAAATAGTATGTTCACATAATGAAATACTAAAAAAAATAGTAAATTTTTTAGAGTCTTAATAGTTGGTCAAATAAAGTGTATTTTTTTACAAACTATATTATTTATAAAAAAAAAATAAAATATATATTAAAAATAAATTAAACAACAAATTTGGTAGGCTGATTTTTTTTGCACATAAAGCATTTTTTATTTTCCTTTTTCTCATATATCTATAATGTTTTGCTTTATAAGTCAGGGTAAAAAAAAACACCATATCTAACTAGGATAATTCATCTATTAATTTTAATTACTTATATTAGGTATATATTAAAATCAGGCATTAAAATTAATTATTAATACATCGCAGAATAGATATTGAAAGACAAAATATACATGCATATTTATATAGAAATAAATTGTAACTAATCCTGATGATTAGTTTTAGCGTGGAAAGCATTTTTGAATTTGAATTTGTTGTTACCGAAAGAGTGATTTTCCAGAAAGAGTTGATGATGAAGAAACATGGAGAAGACTGAAGCAGAAGCAGTCCAAAGCAAAGCCAAAGGAAGCAATCTACGAGTGGCAACAGCATGAGCCCAAAGAAGCTCAGTGTCAGCAATGATGAGATCCACATTCACATTGCCATTAATCTCATCAATCACTGCCTCAAAGGGTTCTTCCATCTTTGTCATCACTGCTTCATAGAATCCTGGGAAGTCGTTGCCGCGAACTTCCTCTGATGGCAGAACGTTTGGAATGGTACAGATTCTAATGCTATCAGCATGAGCATGATTGGTGTTCTTGTTGATTAAGGTTTGCCATTCTTGTGTCACAACAAAGGTGATGAGAATGTGATTTCTTGAAGAAATTAATAAGGATTTGCAGAGGTTCATCATGGGAGTCACATGGCCTCTGCCAGGGTATGGCACAGCCACAATATGGTACACCATTGTTGCTCAATCAAACTTATTCTCTTTCATGAAATTGCTAATGGTGTTGCCATATGTATGAGGAAAGTTTTCAAGTATACCGGTACCGGTGTTTTAGTGATTTTTAAGGTAGAAACTCAGATATCAACTTAAACATCTTCTCAAAAGTTTAAATTGATTTTGGGGGTTCATCAAGGATCAAATTCTTGATCTTTCGGATCTAGCGCTCTAATATTATGTCATGATACCACTCATCCCAAAAGTTTCGGCTAATAGAAAAAGGTAACACAAATAGTTATATTTCTAATACTCCATAAATCTTCATTGTACACATTGTACAAATATTCCATTGGTTCATCATACTTTCCCTAATTTTAATTATATATATTATATAATTTTTTTATAATTAAGAACAATTAAAAATTACAGAAATAAAAATTTTTTATATATTATATGTGAAAGTTTTATAAATTGTTTTTTAATTAATAATATATATTTTTTACTTGTTAAAAAAATTAATTTCAAAATGGTGTTTATTATAAAAAAAAATACATATGTGACGGGATTTTATTTAATAAAATTAGCTAGAATATTAGGTTCCATTTATTACGAACACGTTTTGTATTCAATTATAATTGTTTCTTTCTCCTATATAATATAGGTTCGGTATATTTGAATTCAAATGATCATTTTATTTAATTTGTAATATTTTTAAGAAGAATGTTAGGAGTTAATATTTTTTAGATTAATTAGCGTCGGTCACATATTTTTGTATTCCAATTATTTCTTTATATATTTAAAGTAGAAATAATATTTATTTGTGTACCTTATTCTAAAATAGAAAATAAGAGTTAAAATGTTTTTTAAAAAAAGAATAATTATTTAAATTAATTATTGATATTTTTAAAATTAGATATTTTAGTTTCTTAAATTTTAAAATAACAAAACAAATTTTAACATTAATATTTTTGTTTAACAATACAGTTATTCTTTAATTTAATGCGAATAGTGAGTATAAATCCCTAAAGAATATAAAATATCTCAAAACAATGTTTAAAATATTTTAAAATTTGTAAAATAATTATTTTAATTAAATAGATCAAATTAAAAAAATTGTATTGTCTAACAGATATAAATTTTGAAATTATTTTGAGTAGTATAGAAAAACTTGGATGTCCAAAAAATATTTATCTAAATATCTAGGTACATGACAAAAGAAGTTTAGATATTTTCTGTGTAGGATAATATATTTTTATGACTTGATTTTAATGTAACGTCTTATTCATTCATGTAATGTCTTTTATTTAAGGGTGCTCTCATAAACATGTAGAAAATGTCTTTTTTTAAAGATATTTTTTAATATTTAAAATTTAATATATATAATTATTTAAATTATATTATTTTTGTTAAAATTTGATTAAATAAATTAATTTGATAAAAAAATAGTGAATTAAATTTTAAATTTATCTAAATTAATATTATTTTTTATAAAAAATAACTACAATATCTCTATTATATAAAATAACTAAAATACTCTTATTATATATATTAATTTTGAGAATTCTAAATTCTAACCCTTTTCTTCTCTATCGTTATAGGATTAGAATTTAAAGTATATATATATATATATATATATATATATATATAATAGGGATATTTTAGTTGTGTTTTATAATAAGGATATTATCGTAATTTTTTTATAAAAAATATTAATTATATTGATTCAAAATTTAATTTATTATTTTTTTGTTAAATTAATTTGTCCGGTCTAATTTTTTTTTAGTGATTTGTCCGGTCTAATTTTAATAAAAATAATACAATTTAATTTATTTTATGTGTTAAATTTTTATTTTTAAAAAATATCTAAAAAAAAGATGTTTTTAACATTTTTATTTAAATGGTTTTGTTTATTTATTTGTCTCTGTGTTATCTTTTAGTACTGCTTTATCATTTTACTTTACATATTATTGAGATTCAGATTCACACGGAATGGACAAGACTGGTTTTTCTTTTCCCCTTTCTTTTCATTTGAAATTTTTAATGCTAGGCTAGCTTGGCGTTACTTGACATTTGACAAATCAGAGAGAAAAAACAAAAGCAAAAGGTCCACATGATAATGATGCTAAGCTGTTCTTAATTTTTCTTATCAGACAATTTTTTTTACCCTTGAAATGATTCCATTTTATTTTTCTTTTTTCTTATATTCGTTTTTTTTTACAGTAAAACACTGGTCTTTTAAAACTAATTAACTTTCATATATGAATTAAATTAATTAGAATGTCAGAAAGTTTTAGATATCATCAATAGTTTGAACTCAAACCATGTGAAAGTAAATTATAAAAACATTCATTCTATTAAAGTAACATGCTTGTAGAGAAATAAGAACATGCTTGGTTGAGATTTAACTCTGACACTAGTACATCAACCCATACATTGATCGATTTCTTAAACAAGAATTAAAAAGAAAATAAAAACATTATAAATCCTCAACTAGCTAGAATCTAGCTAGATGAATTCTTTATTTGAACTATATAAGTTTCTATATCGCATTCAAGTAAGTTTATTGGTGGTAGATTTAATTCCCTTAACTCATGCATGGAATCATGGGCTTGGGCCTCAAAGGTTGAATCTCAGAATCAGGCCTGTTCACTTTTTATCTTGGGCTTGGATTTGTGAAACATAATCAATGAAAGAATCAAGATTGGTCTCAGTTGATCCACCAGGAGAAATAGCCTTTTGGCAAGCCTCCCTAAGCTCCAAAGCCCTTTTCCTCATTTCTTTGATCTCATTATTTTCACCATCCATAAACCTTCTCACAAGGTCACATATTTCTTCCCTTGACACAAAATTCTCCTTCCCAATCTTTTTCCTCACTCTCCATCCTGCCCTCCAATCCTCCACAAACCTCTTGCTGTTGGGCACTTGGTCCCAAAATATAGGGTATGTGAGCACTGGCACCCCGGAGAAAGCAGCTTCTAAAGACGAGTTCCAGCCGCAATGCGACCAGAACCCGCCTATAGCCGGGTGGCATAAGACCTTAAGTTGTTCAACCCAAGGAACCACAATACCTTGTTCCCCAAGGCAACCATTAAGTTTCGTAGTTTCGCCACGTGCCACCCAGAGATAGGACACTCCGCTATCTCTAATCCCGGCAACAATTTCATCCATTTGAGCACTTGAAACTGAAAGAAAGCTTCCTTGTGAAATGTATAAGACTGAACCATCAGGCTGACAATCTAGCCATTTGAAGTACTCAGGAGTTTGTTCCTCCTCATGATTATGAGCATGACCATTGCTAATTAGGTTGGCATTAGAGGCAAAAGAGTCACCATTGGATTGGGCCAAAGTTGTGTTTTTGGGCTTGAGTTTGAAGAAAGGGACACTTGGGCCCACAGGGTAGACAGGAATGTTGTATTTGGATCTTAGAGCATCCACTGCTTGGGGTTCAAGCTCATAGGCTGTGGTGAACATAAGGCATTGGGCTTTTGAAACTAAGTTTACAGTGTTCAATGCTCGCTCCAATAGCCTCAGGTCCTCCCCATGAAGCACTGTTGGAAGGTCTCTAATTTGTGTTGGGCTCATTCCGGGGATGTAGTCCACCACTTCATCTCCAATTTCTGATTATTACAAAAAATGTTAAACCACCAATGAAGCCATGTTTGTGAATTGTGAGTTTTGTTATACAGTTGTAGAGTTTAATTTTAATGTATTCACAGAGAGTATATAATTGCATTTATTCTTTTAAATGACTATACATAGTATCAATATAAAAAATAGTTAATTTTACTGATTTAATGTTATCTAATTGAATGCATGTGTAAAACTATTTTACACTAACAGACATCAAAATTAAATGGGATATTTGTAACAATATATAGATATTCTTAAATGAATATATATTTACAATTATATATAATTTACAAATAAAAAATAATTATATATTTTATATTTTTAGATTAATATTAAAATAATGTTTGAACAAATAAATTTAGAAAATGAAAATCACAAAAGACTTGTAAAATATTTAAAAATTTGACCGAAATGATATTATTAAATAAGGTGAGTTCTATGGTGTTTTTATTATAGTGCTTAAATTGTCTAACTTATTTTTTAAAATAAAAAATAAAATATTTAAAATAAAAAATAAATCATACAAAATTTATTAAATATTATTTATTTACTTTTTTTAGTATCTTGGTACAATGTGATAACTAGACACTATAACATTCAACATTAAATAAATAGCAGTATTTTTACTGACTAAAAGTATGACATGATTAATACGAATACTTAGGTGACAATTTTATATAGTGATGGATTATTTTTGACAAATTTTTTTATTATTTCAAAAAAGTTAGTCATTTATTTTCACCTCTTAAAATTATTTTATCAGAGTATTTTGAATTTATCTTTGATAGTTTGTTTATACATATTATATTAGAGAGACATGATATTTAATGAAATCACTCTTTTACACACCCTCCGAAAGACAACTTTTTCTATTTTTTAACTTCTGATCAATAATCATTTTTAATATTAAAAACAAAGGATATTTAAAAGTAGGGTTTATAACATTAATCTCTACTAAAATGTTCGAAAATAGAACCTGAAATCTGAATGGGAAAATGACCATTCTCCTTGAGCATGTCAAAATGGTAGAGCAAGGAGTAAACCGTGGCGGACATGGGCCACAGCGAAGCCACCGGAATATTCTTCCGGTTGGCAACACCAATGGACCAAACCAGTTTGGTGTCAGCAATAATGGCGGTGACCGGAGGGTCAAGGCGGTCCAACAAGTCCTCAAAGGGACCCTCCATTTTGGTGGAAACCGCATTCATGAAAGCAGGGAAGTCCTTCGCTCGATCAAGCTCCGAGGGAATAACGTTCGGAATCGTGGCGAAACGAACGTTGTCGGGTTTTGCTTCGTTTCTTATGAAACCGTGCCATTCTTCGGTGACCACGAAGGATACTATGATGTCTGGTTTTCTTGTGGCTAGCATCGAGCAGAGGTTCATCATGGGGTTTACGTGGCCCCTTCCAGGGTACGGCATTGCCACCACGTGGCACATGGATTTGGATTCCACGTGGATAGTTCCCATGACGATTATGCTCTTCTTTGAATGGAGAATTTAATGTTATTTGGGTTTGGAGGGACAATGAGGTTTGAAGGTGTTTATATATACATAGAAGAGGAATACTTTATAGTTATATTGGAGCAGAGAATTATATTCTATTATTCTTACATTATTGTGATGGATGGGAAGAAGATAATTCATCATGTCATTTTTCGATTTTCGGACTATGATCATTTTATTTGTTCATTTTTTTCTCTATTTTATCACTTTAATTTGTGTTCTTTTTTTCCAGTGAAGTTGATATCTAAAAGTCGTTAGATGAAAATGTAATCAAATTAATCAAATTATCTAACAACTCTCAAATATCAATTTCAAATAAAGTCGACTGCACCTAAATTTTTACCTTTTTTATTATATATGCTATGTTTTGTGGGACGATCTTTAATTTTAAGCAAAATTTGAAGAGAATTTTGAATGGATTACACCTGTATTTATCATAATTTTTATCTTAAAATATGAGGCTATAAAATTTTGAGGAGAAAAAATAGTATTTATAAACAGTATAATTAGATATTTTTTAAATATTATCTTTTATTTCATTAAAAAAAACAAAATAAAAAATATATAATTTTTTTAATTTTTTAAATAACTAATACATAAAAGTAAATATTTAAATTAAATAAATAATAATAAATTCTTAAAAAATTTATTAAAAACTAAAAGTTAAAATACAACTAGCATTTCTTATTTACAAAAGGCACTATATGAAGTGCATGTTAGATATAAAAGTAGTGTAGCAATTAATAATATGATCCTTTTGGAGAATTTCGAAACAAAATAAGAGTAATGGTTAGTTGCATGATTGTTCATGTCTGATTTATTTTAGCCCTTATTGGGCTGCTCTTTAAATGCATTGTACAATAATGGTTATTATGGAGAAATCATAGTCTGCAGAGTTGTTGTAATAATTTCTACTTTCTCCATATCCAATTGTTCACAATAAATTACTAAATTAGTTATTATATATTTATATATAAATATATATATTATTTAATTTATTTTTAATATATATTTTATATTAATAACTAATTTAAAATTAAATTTTATGATATATATATGTTTTCAATCCATCAAATAAACAAATGCATTATTTTTTAAAATTTTACAAATTTATTAAGAAAATTATTAGCAATACTTTTTTAAATATTCTGTATTGTTCACTAGTTCTATAAGACTGTCATATATATGATCACCTATATATAATTAAGAATAATCATGTTTCATGCACAATTATAAGGTGCAAGTGGATGTGTAAATGAATTACAATCATGCATTAGGTGTACTTTAGTCCAGAAGTTAAAATACCTTAAAATCTAAAAATGATTTTTATATTTTATTTTTCTAAGAAAAAATATGATTCCTTGAAATAATTTTTTTTTAAATATTTTAAAATGAACTTCAAACTTACTATATTTTGAGGGAGACAAAATTAAATGTATTTAAGGTCGATAATTAATCTCGATTAAATATTATAAAAATATATGGGAATATTGACACCTATTTTATTATTGTAATCTGTAAATATGAATTCATGATTTCAACGTTATCTTTTGTGTTATTTCTAAATACTCAAATTTGTATATGAAAAATAAAAGAAATCGACCAATGAATATAGCATTCTAGCGAAAATGAATAAATAATATAACGAAATTAATAATTTTGAAGAAAAACCCCAAATATCTTTACATTCATAGGTAGCTAGTCATAAAAAAAAAAACATTCATAGGTAGATAAATGGGCCAATCGAGGCCGAAATAAACTAACAAATGGCCAAAAACATGAATAGCCCGTTTATTGTATCAAGACGTTTTAATTTTATTAAAAGGGAAGTGTTTTGGGTCTATGTTCACTGATTAAAAAAAAAAGAACTATGGTTCTTTGACAAAAAAAAAAAAAAAAGAGAAGAGGAATTAGGGTTCTTTATTGCTATGACGCCAAACCCTAAACTTAAGAGTCTATAATTCAACTCCAAAAAAAAAAAAAGAGTCTATAATTTTTTTTTTCTTTTTTAAGTTGAATAAAATTTAAAAGTTGTCTATATTGGTCGTTTTCATTAATTTACTATTAAAGTGGCAAGCTAAAATATTAAAGTGATAGAATGTGTAACATCTGAATTTAATCTAAATTATATGACTTTTAAATTTTATTAGATCAAAACTGGAAAAAAAATATAGGGATTAAAAGTAAAAAAATTAATATTTTATAAGACCAATTAAGCTTTAATTCTTTGATATCAGGAACACTAAAATGTGTTTATAAAAAAATAGGGAGAATTACTCTAATATTAGAGGAGTTCATTGTTAAAAAGTACTTTTTAGTTTCTATACTAAAATTACTCCAAATGATTAATTTAAGCAATATTTAAGGAGAATATCCAAAAAAAAAAATGATAAGAAAATACTATTCTTTTGTTGTCAATGTTCTTTTCTCTTTCTCCTTCGTTATGGGCTTTTCTTGTCATCTCCACCTTTTTTTATATATCTTTGTTTGAAGAACTCAAGATTGGCGCTTTTTTTTTTTTATATGAAAGTAAAAGTAGTGATATATTTTAATATTATAATTTTTTGTATTTTTTAAAAATGTGGAAGATATATAAATCCGAGGGTCCGATTTCTATAATTTAATTTTTTTAATTTTTTTAACAAAAATCTCTTGGTCTGATTTCTGTACTTCTCACAAATCGAACAGTCCAATTTTTGTTTATCTAATTAAACAGTTCCACATTTGAAAATAACACCCCATCAATCCATATTTTAAAAAAACACCTATGCTACTCCAATATCAAAAACAGAAGTATCCTCAAAATTCAATATATGGTTAAGTAGATAGAAAAGAAATCCAAGAAAGAAAAAAAAACTTGCACACCTTAGATAATGCAGCCATACAAAATATTCTTTAGATAATGCAACCAAACAACAGGCACAAAGCTTTATAATAAGAATAAATTACCATTTGTACTCGTAAAAGATATAGAAGCTGACAAATATACTCATATAAGAATAAAACGACAATTGTAACCACGGAAGATGGCTTCTATGTGCCAAGAGTACCCTAACGGACCAATTACATACCCTGGGTACTCTTGGCACACGGAAGCCATCTACCGTAGTTACACTTGTTGTTTTATTCTTATATGGGTACATTTGTCGGGTATCTTTTATGGATACAAATAGTAATTTATTCTTATAATAATTATAAAACCACAAATACTAATAAAATTCTAGCGAGTAATCTCCAATGTCAGGATAAATTTCCTGCATAAAATTTATTGAAAGAAATTATAATTAAAAATGGAGATAAACATATATCAAGTTTCAATCCAATTCATCATGATATTTTATCTATCGACAATTTATCACTGGTATTTTTATATGAAATGTGTAACAAAAGAATTAAGGATACTATAATCAATGAGGTCAGAATTAAAACTGAAATTACATTCCAATTCCAAACAAATTAAAAAAAAATTAAAGATAACAATTTCAATTCCAATTCCAAACAAATTAAAAACTGAAATCACATTTCAATTTCAAATACATACATAAGGTTGAAAAAACCTAGAACAAACCTAGAACAATTGTTTAGACGAATTGAAATAAATCTAGAAAATTGTTTCAATTTCAATTTTATTGAAATAATAAAACACATTCCAATTTCAATTCCAAGTACATTTGAATTCCAATATTTTAAATCTAGAATAAATCTGTGCTTGAAAAAGATCAACAGGAACAGGAAGATGCGAGGAGGGAGAGAGACAAGGGAGACGACACAAACAGGAAGCACAACTCGAGCAGACATGGAGGCGAGAGATGCGTGAGCAACTGAGCTCAGACGAAGGGAGAGGCCATACGCGAGCACAAGCACGAGCAAGAACGCGAACACGAACACGAACGGAGGTGAGATGTGATGATGAACACGAACGCAAATGATTGATAGTGAATCTTCCTTCTAGAATAAGGAGCTCGGTGGTCGTGCAAATCCAGATCAGTGGCGAGACGGCGTCAACGTTGGTGGAGCCTCCACGAATTTGGAAAAAAATTGGCTAGGGTTTGATTTTCATGGAGGAATTGCTGTTAGGGTTTGGTTTTTTGTGAAATAAGGAGTGAAAAATTTGAAGAAAGAGGGTTAGAGTTAAAGGACATTTTAGCTTTTTACATTGTTATACACATTCCATTCCCATTAGAATTAAAGATAACCATGGGGAAGATGGGAATTAAATTGGTGGTAATTGAATTTCTTGGAATAAAACATACCCGAGAATAATTTTTTAAACTTTGAACCAAACATGGGAATAAGATATTCACATCTCAAAATTCTTGAGAATACACTTGTATTCTCTCCAACCACACACACTCTTAAGGAGCAAACTTGTAAAGAAAAGAATAAACTACAAGTCGAGAGAATGAAATTAAAATATTTAATAATGACTCTTGCTATGTCATGGACTTTGCCTGTTGTTTTTCTGGAGTAAATATTTAATTCGGTCTTTGTCCATTTTCACAAAGAACAAAGCGATTTCTGTCTAAAAAAGGGGACACTTCGACCCTTAACTTTTTTATTTTAGGACAATACGATCCCTCTATTAAAAAAATTTGTTAAATAATAACAAAAATTAGTTTTGTGAGGATTTTATTTGTATTTTGTGGGAGTTTTAAACCTTTACAAACTATTAATAAGTTTGTTTTCAAAAAATTCCTTCATCAATGGTGGTTAAGTGAAGAAAAACCATTGATAAAAATGATGCTGTAAAAAAAAGTGATTGTAGTACAAATATTTTTTAGGGAAAAAAATAACATCGAATAAGAAATGAAAGAAGAGAACTTTAATGTTGATAATATTAGTATTGGTGACGATGACGGTAGAGGAGATAATGACGATAAAGTAATAAAAATAATAGAGATAGGAGTGATAATAATGTAGATGAAGAAGGTAGTGGTAGTATTTGATTAAATTATTGAAAAGAATTTTGTGGAGGTTTAAAACCCCCCACAAAATTAATTTTTGTTATTATTTAACGGATTTTTTAACAGAAGGATCGTATGTCCCAAAATAAAAAGGTTGAGGGTCAAATTGTTCTTTTTTTTAAAAAGGAATCACTTTGTCCTTCGTAAAAATGGACAAGGACCGGATTGAGTGTTTATTCTCTTTTTCTGTAATCATATATTTGTATAATGTAGAATTAGGAATAATAGTATAGTGATGGTTTCAGTGGCTAAGAGAAGGGGGGTTGAATCTTAGCCCCCTTTTTGCTTGCTAACTCTTGCTGGACTTAGAGGAAAATTTTCTGTTTTTAGCTCGTCCCTAGCCACGAGACATTTTTATTTTGTCTCGTCACTTGACACGAGACATTTTTGATTTTTCATCTGAACAGTAACAAACAGAATTGAAGTAGGAAGAGAGAGAAGATTACACCCAGATATATCCTGGTTCAGCTGCTAAGTGCAGTGCAGCCTACATCCAGTCTCCATCACAACCTGCTAGTGCAGTGCAGCCTACATCCAGTCTCCATCACAACAATGATGGAATTTCACTATAATCATCCAGATTACAATTGTAAAGTGCTAACCCAACTACAAGGGGATTCCCACAGAATCATGAAACACAACACAGATGTACAAAGGAACTCTAAGACATCTATGGCTTTTTCTTTTAATTTTGCACTCTCTGCCTTTTTTCGCTCTATGACTTTTTCATACAAACCTCACTGTTTGCCTTTTTCCATGAGACTCAAAACATGACAAAATTAAACAAAAAAATACTAAACAGAAAACATTGAAGGAGAAGAAGAACTGCTAGCTTAGGTAGCTCTGAGACTTCTGTGCCTTGCACTCTCAAATCTTACTCCTTACTCCAAACAGTGGTTGTTCTCTCTTTTTAAAGAAGAGGGAAGCCTCCACACTTGAAGCCAACACCCAAACCAACTTCTTCCTCCTTCAAGAAACAGAACCGGTTCGGCCACATAGAGAGAGAGAGATAACCATGCAAAACCCAACATGCAATTACCTCTGGTTCTTTCTTGATCATCACTCTTCATCAATCCGAGCTCTCCATCCTTGGCTTGCTCTCCAAGATGGATTTCTGGCCCTTGATGCTTCATGATGATGATGACTTCATCTGCTTCAATCTCTGCCTCAACCATCACTTCGCCACTCTAGCTACTTCCTGTGGTGGTTGAGCAGAATCAAAGACAAGCCATGCTTCAAGAATATTCCTTGTTGGCCGAATCTTCTTCCTTCTTTTTGAGTATGAAGGATCCGAGATTACCTCACCAAATCTAACCATATTTGGTGATTATCTCAGCCACAACATACTTTTGATTTTCTTTTCTTGCCATCATTAATTTGATGGTCTTTATGCATGCAACTCCTTTTTTTCGGTGATAGTAGCTTAATGTAGCTTCCATGGTTTCCTGGTTAATGACCGAAGAGAAAGAAAGAGAGAGAAGAAAGAGAAAACAAAAGCAAAGCTATGAGTGTTATGATGAATAAAGTAATTAGGTTGCACTTTTCCATGCTTTGTGTAGTAGCGTGTAAGCTACCATTAATTGCCATCAAATCACTTTGACCTTTTCTCTCTCATTTCCAAGGACTGCATTAACTTAACTTGATAAAATTTGAGTTCCTTCACAAGTTAATGTGTGAAGTCCGTTGGAAGCATGCAACCAAGATTCAATGTCTTGGGTTTTTATTATTTTAACCATTGTGCCCCAATTTCATTTTTCTTTCGGACCATGGCATGCATAAAACAAATTTGGGCTATTGAACTTTGGCCCACTTATAACATTTACTTTCCTGATAAATTTTTGGATCAAGCATTGAGCACATAAGAAAGCATTCATTTGGGCTTGCATCATTCATTCTGGCCCAATTAATAATTCAGCTTCATAGTATGAGAAGCATCTAGCAAGGCTTATAATTGGGCTTAAACTAGAATTTCATTTTTGGCCCAACCAACACAATCTGCACACAAAATTATTAATTAAGCATATGAATTAAGATCAAATTAATAATTTTGTAATTAAATATTTAATAATGTTTGTTCATCATCAAAATTAAATAAGAGTTTTCCAAACTCATCAATCTCTCCCTTGATGACAAACATTATTAAAATTGAAATGGAAAGAATTTAAAGATTGAGTAAAAAATACTCTCTTTGAATTTTGATTTCTCCCCCTTTCTAAATGTCACATGGCTCCCCCTTAATGTATGCTATTTTACCAAGGGAAGCATTAACCTGTAACATTTTAATCAAGCTTCAAAGACAATGTTATTTAGCATGTTATATGATGCTAAATGCTTGATTTATGAGCAGTTTTAAATTGATAATCAAAACTCATTTGATATCATAAACTGATTTTCTGCTCAATAGTTTACACACATCAACTGAGCACACAACAATGTTAAAAAATCAATTATTTTCCAGTCAAAATATCAAAGGCATATCATTCAAGTAAGGAAAATAATTTTTGAATCACACATGATCACATCATGACAGTTTGTAAGACATCATAGTTTAAAAGAACTGCCAAAAATAAATTTTCAAACCAACATTTTTATCAAGATGAATAAGAACATTTCGATTTCAATAAAAACATGTTCATCAACAACCAGGCATTTAATAAATCAAACATCATTATAAACCAAATGCCAAATATAATAAGCAGTAGTAATCATAGTGAAACAAATGTGATAACATGTATTCTTTAAACAAGGATGATCATGAACTTTCATCAATTGAAAGTTTCATCCCCTGTTTTCAGCAAATCAATCCTTCCCTGTTTCATTTTCAATTTCAATTTTGGAAAACTAATGTTTCCTCCCCCTTTTGTCATCAAGGGAAACCTGCACCAAATATGAAAAGCACAACAAAATATACATAACAAAGCAACAAGAGTGTATCAAAGGATCACAGAGCAGTGAGTATCAAGTCATGCTCATACAAAAAATAGATTGAGCCTAATGAAGCCAATATCAAATAAGGGTTAACTACAAAAAATATCCCCGAATTATTCAAACGCTGACAAAAATGCACCCGAATTTTACTATCAACAAAAATACCTTTAAATAATTTAAAAATACAACAAAAATACCCAATAGTAAGTATGTATTTTCAAAAATTATCTTAGAGATTGAATTTTGATGCAATTTTTTGTAAGCATGATTAGAAAAATGAGATATTATTATTCTTAAAATTTGGCAATTTTTTGCTGAGTATGTATTTTTTTTGTGATTTTTTAAAAGTATTATTGATTGTTAATAAAAAAATTACAAAAAAATTATATACTTAACAAAAAATTACCAAATTTTAAGGATAATAATATCTTATTTTTTTAATCATTCTTGATAAAAATCGCATCAAAATTCATTCTCTAATGTATTTTTTGAGAAATACATATTTAATATTAGATAATCTTGCAAAAAAACTAACATTAAATATGTATTTCTCCAAAAATACATTAGAGATTAAATTTTGATGCAATTTTTTACAAGAATGATTAAACAAATGAGATATTATTGTTCTTAAAATTTGGTAATTTTTTGTTAAGTATATATGTTTTTTATAATTTTTTAAAAGTATTATTGGTTGTTAACAAAAAAAATTATAAGAAAAATATATACTTAATGAAAAGTCACCAAATTTTAAGGATAATAATATCTTAATTTTATAATCATTCTTGCAAAAAATTGCATCAAAATTCAATCTCTAAAGCATTTTTTGAAAATATATATTTACTGTTGGGTATTTTTGTTGTGTTTTTAAATTATTTGAAGGCATTTTTGTCGATAATAAAATTTAGGTGCATTTTTGTCGGTGTTTGAATAATTTGGGGGCGTTTTTGGTGGTTAACTCATCAAATAAAAGTAAACAACAGTCATCAATCATCAGAAAGATTGAATTCAGAACCAGAATCAGCTTCGTAATCCCCTGTTCCCATTTCATCATCAAAGCTCTTAATCATGAAGCCAACTCTATCATGACATTTCTTCCAAGCCCTTTCCTGTTCATATTCCAATTTTCTGGCAGTCTTGTGGGATTTGAACATCAACTTGGACATGTTGCGCATCTCATTGAGAACCTCCCGGATTGATGCAGTAACATTTGAGGGTTCAGGGTGGCTTTCCAGATCACTGAGAGATGGTTCAGAAGGGACAGATTTCTTGCCTTTCTTGCCCGAAACTCCTCCTCCTTTAATTATTGAAATCTTGTTCTCAACAGTTTCATTAGTCAAATCAACCTTAAAATACTCAAATATACATGTGAGGAACATGCCATATGGAAGGTTAGCCTTTTTTGTACTTTTCACTGCTTCCCACATATGGCGTATCATAATATAAGCAAATAAAATTTGGAAAGAAGTAAGAAGAGCAAATAGAATAATAGAATCAGAAACTGTTACTCTGTGGTGAGAACCTCCTTGTGGAGTGAGAATGTGAGTGATGATACGGTGCAGAAGAGAGTTCTCAGGGCCGAGTGCTCGATGAGTTGGGATTAGTCCATCCAAACCAGAGAGATTTGCACAGATGTGTTGCAAGACTGTTTGTTGTGCAATGCCAACTTGATCATCCCACTTATCAACCATGTAAACTTTTGGCCCTTCATCTTCATATCCAAGAGCAGCGCCTATGGTTTGAGGATTGAGGGTCATGTAAACACTTTTGACGTAAGAGTGAATTGAGCCATCAATCAAACGTATGTTTGCATAGAATTCCCGGACCAGTCCCGGGTAAACAAATTTCTGAATGTGAATCAGTGGAGTCTACTTCAGAGCATCAAACATGGGAGTAAAGTTGATTCCTTTGGTGGCCAGTTTTTCAAGATTTACCAAGTAAGAGAGACAGAGGGGGCGTTTCAGCAAAAGCTCTTTATGAAATTCATAGAAAGCACATGAGTAGAATCGAGAGGGATCAAAATGCGAGTGAGTTTTGTGAAATTTTTTCTTGAAGTCGAGAGACTCCAAATTTGCAGGTACTCTTGTATCATGCAGAACAAAGTTTTTTGACTTTTTCTGAGAGCTTTTTGTGTGTGGAGTAGATCTTTTCGGCGGTGATGGTGGTGGTGAGGTATGTGATTCCTCTTCTTCTTCTTGAACACTAGGTTCCTTGTTCTTTCCTCTCCCTGAAGATTTGTGAGCGATAACCTTGCGGCGCATGGTTTCGGTCTTTTTGGAAGGAGGTGATTGAGTAGAAGAGGAGGTAGAATGAAGGTGGATATGTGTATGAGTTTGAGGTGATGAAAACGGTGGGCTTTTTGGAATGGGGGTTCGGCCACTTCTCTTGTGTGCCGTTTTCTTTTTCATGGTAGGATGAATGAAGGAGTTGAATATGAAAGGGTGGGAGTGCCGAAAGAGAGTGAGGAGAGAAGGAGGTTAGTGGTACAATTAATGTGGATTGGAGAGAGATGATGGGGAAGTTAATAACCATAATGGCGCGGTTATTAACCAAGGGGTTTTGAAAAAGGTGGTTTCCTAGAATCAAGGGATTAGATGGAAAGAAGGATTTGATTTGACAATAACCACTTCCAATGAGATTTGAAACGACAATCAAGAGATTTGATCATCATAAAATAAGGAATCAATAAAAACTCAATGAGGGGTCAAACTTGATTTTGTGGGGCCCATTAGAAGCAAAGTCTGCGCAGCCTCCCCCTTAATCATAGCTCCTCCAGCATGCCTTATTTTTATCTCGTCCATTCCTACGAGATAAAACCGGACAGAATCAGAAATTCACAAATTTTCAACATGATTTAAATCAAACATTCCCAAGCTTTTCCTTAACAAACAGAATCTATCTTCACAGAGAGGTTTTGTAAAAATATCAGCAAGTTGTTCTTCAGATTTTACAAATTGAATATCAATAGTACCCTTTTGCACATGTTCTCTAATAAAATGATATTTGATTTCAATGTGCTTTGTTCTTGAGTGCAGAACAGGATTTTTGGAAATATTTATTGCACTCATGTTGTCACAAAATAAGGGTATGTTATTGATTTTTAATTTGTAATCTTCCAATTGAGTTTTTAACCAAATTAATTGTGAACAACAAGCATATGCGGATATATATTCAGCTTCGGCTGTGGATAGAGCCACTGTGGCTTGTTTCTTGCTTGACCACATGTTGAGTGAGCTTCCAAGGAAGCAACACATGCCCGAGGTGCTCCTTCTATCCACTCGATCTCCCGCATAATCTGCATCACAAAACCCTACTGCACAAAAATCATCAGATTTTGGATACCATAAGCCATAATCACATGTTCCCTTAATATACCTAATGATGCGTTTAACAGCCGATAAATGGGATTCTTTTGGGTGAGATTGAAATCTTGAACATACACCCACACTTTGAACAATATCCGGTCTAGAGGATGTAAGATACATTAATAAACCAATCATTCCTCTATACCGTGTCTCATCCACATCTAGGCCATCATCGTCCTTTTCAAGTTTAGTGTTAGGATGCATTGGTGTTCCCATTGGTTTGGAATTCTCTAAGCCAAATTTCTTTATCAATTCTTTTGCATACTTGCCTTGGTGAATAAAGGTACCACTAGGAGTTTGTTTAATTTGGAGGCCAAGAAAGAAAGTTAGCTCTCCCATTAAACTCATTTCAAACTCACTAGTCATGAGTTTCCAACTCTTCACACAAGGACTCATTGGCTGATCCAAACACAATATCATCCACATAAACTTGAACAAGAAGGATGTCATCATTAGAAACTTTAATGAACAAAGTAGTGTCGGTGGTTCCCCTTTGAAAATGATTTTCTAATAGGAAGGCACTAAGCCTTTCATACCAAGCTCTTGGAGCTTGTCTAAGGCCATAAAGAGCCTTTGAAAGTTTAAAGACATGATTAGGAAAATCATTATGTTCAAAGCCGGGGGGTTGAGCCACATACACTTCTCTATCAATAAAGCCATTAAGGAAAGCACATTTAACATCCATTTGAAACATTTTGAAACCTTTATGGGCAGCATAGGCAAGAAGCAACCTAATTGCTTCCATTCTAGCTACCGGAGCAAAAGACTCATCAAAATCTATTCCCTCCTCTTGATCGTAACCTTGGGCCACTAATCTAGCCTTGTTACGAACAACTTGTCCATCCTCACCAAGTTTATTTTTGAATACCCACTTAGTACCCGTTACCTTCTTACCATCCGGATGAGATACTAAAGTCCAAACCTTATTCTTGTCAAATTGAGCAAGCTCTTCTTGCATGGCCTTGACCCATGATGGATCTTCAAGAGCTTATTTGACATTGTTGGGCTCCATTTGTGACAAGAGAGCAAAGTTGCTAGGTTCGGTTTGCCTTTTGGTGGAGGATCTTGTGGTTATACCTTGAGAGGGATCACCAATGATGAAGTCATGAGGATAACCCCTCATGGACTTCCATTCTCTAGGCTTTCGGACAGGTGTTGAGCTTTGATGATCTTCTTGTGGTCTCACTGTTTCAGTTGCTCGTGCCTGCTCAGGAGACAAAATGGAAATGTCTCCTCCAATCTGACGAGACAAAACCGGGCTGACAGATTCTTCATTTTGCACAGATTTAGGATTTTCTTTACATGTTCCATCCTCTTCACAATCTGAATCAATATCCTTTACAGTACTGGGAATTAAGTTAGAATCACAAAAAGTAACGTGTATGGATTCCTCTATGGTTCTATATTCTTTGAGATAAACTCTATAGGCCTTGCTTGTGGTGGAATATCCAACAAACATTCCTTCATATGATTTTGGATCAAATTTTCCAAGGTTTTCCTTATTGTTAAGAACAAAGCATTTGCCTCCAAAAACATGGAAGTACTTAAGATTTGGAGGGGTTCCTTTCCATAGCTCATAAGGGGTTTTCTTTAACCCTTTTCTAATGATTGTTCTATTCAAAATATAACATGCTGTGTTCACAGCTTCAGCCCACAAAAATTTAGGAATCTCATTCTCACATAGCATAGCCCTAGTCATCTCTTGAAGGCTTCTATTCCTTCTTTCAACCACCCCATTTTGTTGAGGGGTTCTAGGGCATCAGAAATTATGAGAAATCCCTAAGTCATTACAGAATTTTTCAAAGTCTTGATTTTCAAATTCTCTTCCGTGATCACTTCTCAAATGGGCAATTTTCAAATCCTTTTCATTTTGAATTTTCTTGCAAAGGGTAGAGATGGCATAAAATGCATCATTCTTATGAGCAAGGAAAAGTACCCAACCAAATCTAGAGTAATCATCAACCACCACAAGGCCATAATGTTTACCTCCCAAACTTTGAGTTCTAGTAGGACCAAAAAGATCAATATGTAACATTTCCAATGGCCTTTTGGTTGAGATTCCATCTTTTAATTTAAAAGAGGATTTTACTTGTTTGCCCAATTGGCAAGCATCACAAGTAAGATCCTTATCAAACTTGATGTTTGGAATTCCTCTAACCAAGTTCTTTTGGACTAGCTTAGAAATTTGGTACATGCTAGCATGACCCAACTTTCTATGCCAAAGCCATTTTTCAATTCAAGAGAGGTAAAGCATGTTACATTTTGTTCCTTTAAATCCTCAAGAGTTAATCCATACACATTATTGCATCTTTTAGCTTCAAATAAAACATCCCCAGTTTTCTCACAAACAACTAAGCAAACAAGCTTCTTAAAAATAACTTCAAAACCCAAATCACACAATTGACTAACACTAAGTAAGTTATGTTTCAAGCCATGTACAAGAAGGACATCATTTATACAAGATGAGAGATTTTTACCCACTTTCCCAACAGCCACTATTTTTCCTTTTGCATCATCACCGAAAGTGACAAGTCCTCCATCAAATTCATCAAGCTTTATGAAGAAGGTTGGCTTTCCGGTCATATGCCTAGAGCATCCGCTATCCATGTACCACATATTTTCTTTCTTCTTGGATGCTAGGCATACCTACAAAATAAGCTCAAGTGACCTTAGGTATCCAAATTTTCTTGGATCCTTTCACGTTAAACCATCTCTTATGTCCCAAATCATTGTAATAAAAAACAACTTTACAAACTTTATCACCAATCATTCTTTCACCAAAGAAACATTGAATAGGAAAGTGTCCACTTCGATTGCATAGCCTACAAAATCTTGGAGTTGCCTTTTTGTTAAAGTAAGTTGGGTCTTGATACTTTGTATCATTTGAAGATGAAGCAATGTTTTCAAAATGTGATTTTTCAGATTTATAAAATCCCAACCCAGCTTTATCATAAAGAGGTTTTTGACTAGCCAAGATTTGATTCAAATTTTCAGAACTTTGGGTGAACTTGGCTAAGTCTTCCTTAAGTCTTTTAACCTCTTCGGGCAACTCTTCATTTTGCTTAAAACAATTCACATATGCAAGGACAGAATGGTCACTTTCACAGCTTCTAACTTGGGCTTTTAACTGCTTATTCTCTTCCACAAGATCACAAACAGTTTCGGCCTCTCTCAGTTTTTCTTTGAGAAAATCATTTTCAGCTTTAAGAATGAAATTTTGTTGTTCAAGATCTTGATTCTCAGTTAGAAAACATCTTATTTTTTCAGAGAGGTGATCTATCATAAGATGAAGGTCTTCAGTTTCAGGGTTTTGAAAGAATACCTGATCTACTTCATTTGCCATGAGACAAGGCTGTGACTTAGTCTCAGATTCTTCATCATCATCATCTGAGTCATTTTCCAAATCTTCCCATGAAGCCATCAGTCCCTTCTTCTTTCCTTTTTTCGGCTTTTCTTCCTTCTTTAACTTGGGACAATCAGATTTAAAATGCCCCATTTCCTTGCAATTGTAATAGATTACTTTGCTAAGATCTTTCTTCATCCTCCTTGAGCTGCTGCCTTTGTCTTTGAGTTTCATCATTTTCCTGAATTTTTTTGCAAACAACACAAACTCATTTTCAGAAGAGTTATCACTGGATTCATCATCCAGAGGGTTAGTCACAGAAGAAAAGGCAATTCCTTTTTTTTGAATCTTTTTTTAAATAGGAGTTTTCAAATGCAAGAAGATTTCCTCTCAAATCATCAAGTGTCATGGAATCTAAGCTACTACTCTCAGAAATAATTAAAGCTTTTGTTTCCCACTCTTTTGTAAGACATCTCAACACTCTTCTCACTAGCACAGATTCTGAATGTGAAATTTCCAGAACCTCTAAGCCAACAATGATAGTGTTGAACCTTTCGAACAGTTCATCAATGGACTCTCCTTCCTTCATTGTAAACATTTTATATTCTCTGTTCAACATGTCTGTCCGAGTCTTCTTTACAATGGTGGTTCCTTCATGAGTGATTTGTAGCATGTCCTAGATTTTCTTTGCCGTTGTGCATCGTGATACCCGTCGGTACTCCTCAAAGCTGACAGCACAGTTGAGCAGGTTTACTGCCTTGGAATTTAACTCTACCTTCTTCCTATCTTCCTCGGTCCATCTTGCTTCTGGTTTGAGGGTGACCACTCCTTCAGCATTTGTGGTAGTTGGAAATTGAGGTCCTTCCAGGATAATCTTCCAAAGTCTGTAATCTACTGCTTGTACAAATATCTTCATCCTCTTCTTCCAATAGGTATAATTTTTCCCATTGAAAAGAGGGTGTCTGTTGCTTGATTGTCCTTCGGTCAGATTATAGGACACCACATTTGCGCCACTGTTTTCCGCCATAAGGATCTTTGCTCCAAGCTGCAAAGCTTGATCTCTTTGAGACCAAGCTCTGATACCAATTGATGGTTTCAGTGGCTAAGAGAAAGGGGGGTTGAATCTTAGCCCCCTTTTTGTTTGCTAACTCTTGCTGGACTTAGAGGAAACTTTTCTATTTTTAGCTCGTCCCTAGCCACGAGACATTTTCATTTTGTCTCGTCACTTGACACGAGACATTTTTGATTTTTCATCTGAACAGTAAAAAACAGAATTGAAGTAGGAAGAGAGAGAAGATTACACCCAGATATATCCTGGTTCAGCTGCTAAGTGCAGTGCAGCCTACATCCAGTCTCCATCACAACAATGATGGAATTTCACTATAATCATCCAGATTACAAATTGTAAAGTGCTAACCCAACTTACAAGGGGATTCCCACAGAATCATGAAACACAACACAGATGTACAAAGGAACTCTAAGACATCTATGGCTTTTTCTTTTAATTTTGCACTCTCTGCCTTTTTCCGCTCTATGGCTTTTTCATACAAACCTCACTGTTTGCCTTTTTCCATGAGACTCAAGACATGACAAAATTAAACAGAAAAATACTAAACAGAAAACATTGAAGGAGAAGAAGAACTGCTAGCTTAGGTAGTTCTGAGACTTCTGTGCCTTGCACTCTCAAATCTTACTCCTTACTCCAAACAGTGGCTGTTCTCTCTTTTTAAAGAAGAGGGAAGCCTCCACACTTGAAGCCAACACCCAAACCAACTTCTTCCTCCTTCAAGAAACAGAACCGGTTCGGCCACATAGAGAGAGAAGAGATAACCATGCAAAACCCAACATGCAATTACCTCTGGTTCTTTCTTGATCATCACTCTTCATCAATCCGAGCTCTCCATCCTTGGCTTGCTCTCCAAGATGGATTTCTGGCCCTTGATGCTTCATGATGATGATGACTTCATCTGCTTCAATCTCTGCCTCAACCATCACTTCGCCACTCTAGCTACTTCCTGTGGTGGTTGAGCAAAATCAAAGACAAGCCATGCTTCAAGAATCTCCCTTGTTGGACGAATCTTCTTCCTTCTGTTTGAGTATGAAGGATCCGAGATTACCTCACCAAATCTAACCATATTTGGTGATTATCTCAGCCACAACATACTTTTGATTTTCTTTTTCTTGCCATCATTAATTTGATGGTCTTTATGCATGCAACTCCTTTTTTTCGGTGATAGTAGCTTAATGTAGCTTCCATGGTTTCCTGGTTAATGACCGAAGAGAAAAGAAAGAGAGAGAGAGAAGAAAGAGAAAACAAAAGCAAAGCTATGAGTGTTATGATGAATAAAGTAATTAGGTGCACTTTTCCATGCTTTGTGTAGTAGCGTGTAAGCTACCATTAATTGCCATCAAATCACTTTGACCTTTTCTCTCTCATATTTCCAAGGACTGCATTAACTTAACTTGATAAAATTTGAGTTCCTTCACAAGTTAATGTGTGAAGTCCGTTGGAAGCATGCAACCAAGATTCAATGTCTTGGGTTTTTATTATTTTAACCATTGTGCCCCAATTTCATTTTTCTTTCGGACCATGGCATGCATAAAACAAATTTGGGCTATTGAACTTTGGCCCACTTATAACATTTGCTTTCCTGATAAATTTTTGGATCAAGCATTGAGCACATAAGAAAGCATTCATTTGGGCTTGCATCATTCATTCTGGCCCAATTAATAATTCAGCTTCATAGCATGAGAAGCATCTAGCAAGGCTTATAATTGGGCTTAAACTAGAATTTCATTTTTGGCCCAACACAAAATCTGCACAACAAAATTATTAATTAAGCAAATATGAATTAAGATCAAATTAATAATTTTGTAATTAAATATTTAATAATGTTTGTTCATCATCAAAATTAAATAAGAGTTTTCCAAACTCATCAATCTCCCCCTTGATGACAAACATTATTAAAATTGAAATGGAAAGAATTTAAAGATTGAGTAAAAAATACTCCCTTTGAATTTTGATTTCTCCCCCTTTCTAAATGTCACATGGCTCCCCCTTAATGTATGCTATTTTACCAAGGGAAGCATTAACCTGTAACATTTTAATCAAGCTTCAAAGACAATGTTATTTAGCATGTTATATGATGCTAAATGCTTGATTTATGAGCAGTTTTAAATTGATAATCAAAACTCATTTGATATCATAAACTGATTTTCTGCTCAATAGTTTACACACATCAACTGAGCACACAACAATGTTAAAAAATCAATTATTTTCCTGTCAAAATATCAGAGGCATATCATTCAAGTAAGGAAAATAATTTTTGAATCACACATGATCACATCATGGCAGTTTGTAAGACATCATAGTTTAAAGGAACTGCCAAAAATAAATTTTCAAACCAACATTTTTATCAAGACGAATAAGAACATTTCGATTTCAATAAAAGCATGTTCATCAACAACCAGGCATTCAATAAATCAAACATCATTATAAACCAAATGCCAAATATAATAAGCAGTAGTAATCATAGTGAAACAAATGTGATAACATGTATTCTTTAAACAAGGGTGATCATGAACTTTCATCAATTGAAAGTTTCATCCCCTGTTTTCAGCAAATCAATCCTTCCCTGTTTCATTTTCAATTTCAATTTTGGAAAACTAATGTTTCCTCCCCCTTTTGTCATCAAGGGAAACCTGCACCAAATATGAAAAGCACAACAAAATATACATAACAAAGCAACAAGAGTGTATCAAAGGATCACAGAGCAGTGAGTATCAAGTCATGCTCATACAAAAAATAGATTGAGCCTAATGAAGCCAATATCAAATAAAAGTAAACAACAGTCATCAATCATCAGAAAGATTGAATTCTGAACCAGAATCAGCTTCGTAATCCCCTATTCCCATTTCATCAACAAAGCTCTTAATCATGAAGCCAACTCTATCATGACATTTCTTCCAAGCCCTTTCCTGTTCATATTCCAATTTTCTGGCAGTCTTGTGAGATTTGAATATCAACTTGGACATGTTGCGCATCTCATTGAGAACCTCCCGGATTGATGCAGTAACATTTGAGGGTTCAGGGTGGCTTTCCAGATCACTGAGAGATGGTTTAGAAGGGATAGATTTCTTGCCTTTCTTGCCCGAAACTCCTCCTCCTTTATTCATTGAAATCTTGTTCTCAATAGTTTCATTAGTCAAATCAACCTTAAAATACTCAAATATACATGTGAGGAACATGCCATATGGAAGGTTAGCCTTTTTTGTACTTTTCACTGCTTCCCACATATGGCGTATCATAATATAAGCAAATGAAATTTGGGAAGAAGTAAGAAGAGCAAATAGAATAATAGAATCAGAAACTGTTACTCTGTGGTGAGAACCTCCTTGTGGAGTGAGAATGTGAGTGATGATACGGTGCAGAAGAGAGTTCTCAGGGCCGAGTGCTCGATGAGTTAGGATTGTCCAAAGAGAGATTTGCACAGATGTGTTGCAAGACTGTTTGTTGTGCAATGCCAACTTGATCATCCCACTTATCAACCATGTAAACTTTGGCCATTCATCTTCATTCAAGAGCAGCGCCTATGGTTTGAGGATTGAGGGTCATGTACACTTTTGACGTAAGAGTGAATTGAGCCCATCAAACGCATGTTTGCATAGAATTCCCGGACCAGCCCCGGGTAAAATTCTGAATGTGAATCAGTGGAGTCCACTTCAGAGCATCATGGGAGTAAAGTTGATTCCTTTGGTGGCCAGTTTCTCAAGATTTACCCAAGTAAGAGAGCAGAGGGGGCGTTTCAGCAAAACCTCTTTATGAATTCATAGAAAGCACATGAGTAGAATCGAGAGGGATCAAAATGGGAGTGAGTTTTGTGAAATTGTTCTTGAAGTCGAGAGACTCCAAATTTGCAGGTCTTGTATCATGCAGAACAAGTTTTTCGACTTTTTCTGAGAGCTTTTGTGTGTGGAGTAGATCTTTTCGGCGGTGATGGTGGTGAGGTATGTGATTCCTCTCTTCTTCTTGAACACTAGGTTCCTTGTTCTTTCCTCTCCTGAAGATTTGTGAGCGATAACCTTGCGGCGCATGGTTTCGGTCTTTTTGGAAGGAGGTGATTGAGTAGAGGAGGTAGAATGAAGGTGGATATGTGTATGGTTTGAGGTGATGAAAACGGTGGGCTTTTTGGAATGGGGGTTCGGCCACTTCTCTTGTGTGCCGTTTTCTTTTTCATGGTAGGATGAAGGAGTTGAATATGGGTGGAGTGCCGAAGAGAGTGAGGAGGAAGAGGTTAGTGGTATTAATGTGGATTGGAGGAGAGATGATGGGGAAGTTAATAACCATAATGGCGCGGTTATTAACCAAGGGGTTTTGAAAAAGGTGGTTTCCTAGAATCAAGGGATTAGATGGAAAGAGGGATTTGATTTGACAATAACCACTTCCAATGAGATTTGACAATCAAGAGATTTGATCATCATAAAATAAGGAATCAATAAAAACTCAATGAGGGGTCAAACTTGATTTTGTGGGCCCATTAGAAGCAAAGTCTGCGCAGCCTCCCCCTTAATCATAGCTCCTCCAGCATGCCTTTTTATCTCGTCCATTCCTACGAGATAAACCGGACAGAATCAAAATTCACAAATTTTCAACATGATTTAAATCAAACATTCCCAAGCTTTTCGTTAACAACAGATCTATCTTCCCAGAGGTTTTGTAATATCGGCAAGTTGTTCTTCAGATTTACAAATTGAATATCAATAGTACCCTTTTGCACATGTTCTCTAATAAAAATATTTGATTTCAATGTGCTTTGTTCTTGAGTGCAGAACAGGATTTTTGGAAATATTATTGCACTCACGTTGTCACAAAATAAGGGTATGTTATTGATTTTTAATTTGTAATCTTCCAATTGAGTTTTTAACCAAATTAATTGTGAACAACAAGCATATGCGGATATATTCAGCTTCAGCTGTGGATAGAGCCACTGTGGCTTGTTCTTGCTTGACCACATGTTGAGTGAGCTTCCAAGGAAGCAACACATGCCCGAGGTGCTCCTTCTATCCACTCGATCTCCCGCTAATCTGCATCACAAAACCCTACTGCACAAAAATCATCAGATTTTGGACCACAAGCCATAATCACATGTTCCTTTAATATACCTATGATGCGTTTAACAGCCGATAATGGGATTTGGTGAGATTGAAATCTTGCCCACACTTTGAATATCCGGTCTAGAGGATGTAAGATACATTAATAAACCAATCATTCCTCTATACCGTGTCTCATCCACATCTAGGCCATCATCTCCTTTTCAAGTTTAGTGTTAGGATGCATTGGTGTTCCCATTGGTTTGGAATTCTCTAAGCCAAATTTCTTTATCAATTCTTTTGCATACTTGCCTTGGTGAATAAAGGTACCACTAGGAGTTTGTTTAATTTGGAGGCCAAGAAAGAAAGTTAGCTCTCCCATTAAACTCATTTCAAACTCACTAGTCATGAGTTTTCCAACTCTTCACACAAGGACTTGGCTGATCCAAACCAATATCACATAAACTTGAACAAGAAGGATGTCATCATTAGAAACTTTAATGAACAAAGTAGTGTCGGTGGTTCCCCTTTGAATGATTTTCTAATAGGAAGGCACAAAGCCTTTCATACCAAGCTCTTGGAGCTTGTCTAAGGCCATAAGAGCCTTTGAAAGTTTAAAGACATTAGGAAAATTATGTTCAAAGGGGGGTTGAGCCACATACACTTCTCTATCAATAAAGCCATTAAGGAAAGCACATTTAACATCCATTTGAAACATTTTGAAACCTTTATGGGAAGCATAGGCAAGAAGCTAATTGCTTCCATTCTAGCTACGGAGCAAAAGACTCATCAAAATATTCCTCCTCTTGATCGTAACCTTGGGCCCTAATCTCCTTGTTACGAAACTTGTCCATCCTCACCAAGATTTTTGAATACCCACTTACCCGTTACCTTCTTACCATTCGGATGAGGTACTAAAGTCCAAACCTTTCTTGTCAAATTGAGCAAGCTCCTCTTGCATGGCCTTGACCCATGATGGATCTTCAAGAGCTTGTTTGACATTGTTGCGCTCCATTTGTGACAAGAGAGCAAAGTTGCTAGGTTCGGTTTGCCTTTTGGTGGAGGATCTTGTGGTTACACCTTGAGAGGGATCACCAATGATGAAGTCATGAGGATAACCCCTCATGGACTTCCATTCTCTAGGCTTTCGGACAGGTGTTGAGCTTTGATGATCTTCTTATGGTCTCACTGTTTCAGTTGCTCGTGCCTGCTCAGGAGACAAAATGGAAATGTCTCCTCCAATCTGACGAGACAAAACCGGGCTGACAGATTCTTCATTTTGCACAGATTTGGGATTTTCTTTACATGTTCCATCCTCTTCACAATCTGAATCAATATCCTTTACAGTACTGGGAATTAAGTTAGAATCACAAAAAGTAACGTGTATGGATTCCTCTATGGTTCTATATTCTTTGAGATAAACTCTATAGCCTTCCTTGTGGTGGAATATCCAACAAACATTCCTTCATATGATTTTGGATCAAATTTTCCAAGGTTTTTCTTATTGTTAAGAACAAAGAATTTGCATCCAAAACATTTATGTTAAGAACAAAGAATTTGCATCCAAAAACATGGAAGTACTTAAGATTTGGAGGGGTTCCTTTCCATAGCTCATAAGGGGTTTTCTTTAACCCTTTTCTAATGATTGTTCTATTCAAAATATAACATGCTGTGTTCACAGCTTCAGCCCACAAAAATTTAGGAATCTCATTCTCACATAGCATAGCCCTAGTCATCTCTTGAAGGCTTCTATTCCTTCTTTCAACCACCCCATTTTGTTGAGGGGTTCTAGGACATGAGAAATTATGAGAAATCCCTAAGTCATCACAGAATTTTTCAAAGTCTTGATTTTCAAATTCTCTTCCGTGATCACTTCTCAAATGGGCAAATTTCAAATCCTTTTCATTTTGAATTTTCTTGCAAAGGGTAGAGAAGGCATAAAATGCATTATTCTTATGAGCAAGGAAAAGTACCCAACCAAATCTAGAGTAATCTTCAACCACCACAAGACCATAATCTTTACCTCCCAAACTTTGAGTTCTAGTAGGACCAAAAAGATCAATATGTAACATTTCCAATGGCCTTTTGGTTGAGATTCCATCTTTTAATTTAAAAGAGGATTTTACTTGTTTGCCCAATTGGCAAGCATCACAAGTAAGATCCTTATCAAACTTGATGTTTGGAATTCCTTTAACCAAGTTCTTTTTGACTAGCTTAGAAATTTGGTACATGCTAGCATGACCCAACTTTCTATGCCAAAGCCATTTTTCATATTCAGATAGCATGTTATTTTTGTTCCTTTAAATCCTCAAGAGTTAATCCATACACATTATTGCATCTTTTAGCTTCAAATAAAACATCCCCAGTTTTCTCACAAACAACTAAGCAAACAAGCTTCTTAAAAATAACTTCAAAACCCAAATCACACAATTGACTAACACTAAGTAAGTTATGTTTCAAGCCATTTACAAAAGACATCATTTATATAAGATGAGAGATTTTACCCACTTTCCCAACAGCCACTATTTTTTCCTTTTGCATCATCACCGAAAGTGACAGTCCTCCATCAAATTCATCAAGCTTTATGAAGAAGGTTGGCTTTCCGGTCATATGCCTAGAGCATCCGCTATCCATGTACCACATATTTTCTTTCTTCTTGGATGCTAGGCATACCTACAAATAAGCTCAAGTGACCTTAGGTATCCAAATTTTCTTGGATCCTTTCACGTTAAACCATCTCTTATGTCCCAAATCATTGTAATCAAAAACAACTTTACAAACTTTATCACCAATCATTCTTTCACCAAAGAAACATTGAATAGGAAAGTGTCCACTTCGATTGCATAGCCTACAAAATCTTGGAGTTGCCTTTTTGTTAAAGTAAGTTGGGTCTTGATACTTTGTATCATTTGAAGATGAAGCAATATTTTCAAAATGTGATTTTTCAGATTTATAAAATCCCAACCCAGCTTTATCATAAAGAGGTTTTTGACTAGCCAAGATTTGATTCAAATTTTCAGAACTTTGGGTGAACTTGGCTAAGTCTTTCTTAAGTCTTTTAACCTCTTCGAGAAACTCTTCATTTTGCTTAAAACAATTCACATATGCAAGGACAGAATGGTCACTTTCACAGCTTCTAACTTGGGCTTTTAACTGCTTAGTCTCTTTCACAATATCACAAACAGTTTCGGCCTCTCTCAGTTTTTCTTTGAGAAAATCATTTTCAGCTTTAAGAATGAAATTTTGTTGTTCAAGATCTTGATTCTCAGTTAGAAAACATCTTATTTTTTCAGAGAGGTGATCTATCATAAGATGAAGGTCTTCAGTTTCAAGGTTTTGAAAGAATACCTGATCTACTTCATTTGCCATGAGACAAGGCTGTGACTTAGTCTCAGATTCTTCATCATCATCATCTGAGTCATTTTCCAAATCTTCCCATGAAGCCATCAGTCCCTTCTTCTTTCCTTTTTTCGGCTTTTCTTCCTTCTTTAACTTGGGACAATCAGATTTAAATGCCCCATTTCCTTGCAATTGTAACAGATTACTTTGCTAAGATCTTTCTTCATCCTCCTTGAGCTGCTGCCTTTGTCTTTGAGTTTCATCATTTTCCTGAATTTTTTTGCAAACAACACAAACTCATTTTCAGAAGAGTTATCACTGGATTCATCATCCAGAGGGTTAGTCACAGAAGAAAAGCCAATTCCTTTTTTTTTTGAATCTTTTTTTAAATAGGAGTTTTCAAATGCAAGAAGATTTCCTCTCAAATCATCAAGTGTCATGGAATCTAAGCTACTACTCTCAGAAATAATTAAAGCTTTTGTTTCCCACTCTTTTGTAAGACATCTCAACACTCTTCTCACTAGCACAGATTCTGAATGTGAAATTCCCAGAACCTCTAAGCCAACAATGATAGTGTTGAACATTTCGAACAGTTCATCAATGGACTCTCCTTCCTTCATTGTAAACATTTCATATTCTCTGTTCAACATGTCTGTCCGAGTCTTCTTTACAATGGTGGTTCCTTCATGAGTGATTTGTAGCTTGTCCCAGATTTCCTTTGCCGTTGTGCATCGTGATACCCGTCGGTACTCCTCAAAGCTGACAGCACAGTTGAGCATGTTTACTGCCTTGGCATTTAACTCTACTTTCTTCCTATCTTCCTCGGTCCATCTTGCTTCTGGTTTGAGGGTGACCACTCCTTCAGCATTTGTGGTAGTTGAAAATTGAGGTCCTTCCAGGATAATCTTCCAAAGTCTGTAATCTACTGCTTGTACAAATATCTTCATCCTCTCCTTCCAATAGGTATAATTTTTTCCATTAAAAAGAGGGGGTCTGTTGCTTGATTGTCCTTCGGTCAGATTATAGGACACCACATTTGCGCCACTGTTTTCCGCCATGAGGATCTTTGCTCCAAGCTGCAAAGCTTGATCTCTTTGAGACCAAGCTCTGATACCAATTGATGGTTTCAGTGGCTAAGAGAAGGGGGGGTTGAATCTTAGCCCCCTTTTTGCTTGCTAACTCTTGCTGGACTTAGAGGAAACTTTTCTGTTTTTAGCTCGTCCCTAGCCATGAGACATTTTCATTTTATCTCGTCACTTGACACGAGACATTTTTTATTTTTCATCTGAACAGTAAAAAACAGAATTGAAGTAGGAAGAGAGAGAAGATTACACCCAGATATATCCTGGTTCAGCTGCTAAGTGCAGTTGCAGCCTACATCCAGTCTCCATCACAACAATGATGGAATTTCACTATAATCATCCAGATTACAAATTGTAAAGTGCTAACCCAACTTACAAGGGGATTCCCACAGAATCATGAAACACAACACAGATGTACAAAGGAACTCTAAGACATCTATGGCTTTTTCTTTTAATTTTGCACTCTCTGCCTTTTTCCGCTCTATGGCTTTTTCATACAAACCTCACTGTTTGCCTTTTTCCATGAGACTCAAGACATGACAAAATTAAACAGAAAAATACTAAACAGAAAACATTGAAGGAGAAGAAGAACTGCTAGCTTAGGTAGCTCTGAGACTTCTGTGCCTTGCACTCTCAAATCTTACTCCTTACTCCAAACAGTGGCTGTTCTCTCTTTTTAAAGAAGAGGGAAGCCTCCACACTTGAAGCCAACACCCAAACCAACTTCTTCCTCCTTCAAGAAACAGAACCGGTTCGGCCACATAGAGAGAGAAGAGATAACCATGCAAAACCCAACATGCAATTACCTCTGGTTCTTTCTTGATCATCACTCTTCATCAATCCGAGCTCTCCATCCTTGGCTTGCTCTCCAAGATGGATTTCTGGCCCTTGATGCTTCATGATGATGATGACTTCATCTGCTTCAATCTCTGCCTCAACCATCACTTCGCCACTCTAGCTACTTCCTGTGGTGGTTGAGCAGAATCAAAGACAAGCCATGCTTCAAGAATCTCCTTTGCTGGCCAAATCTTCTTCCTTCTTTTTGAGTATGAAGGATCCGAGATTACCTCACCAAATCTAACCATATTTGGTGATTATCTCAGCCACAACATACTTTTGATTTTCTTTTTCTTGCCATCATTAATTTGATGGTCTTTATGCATGCAACTCCTTCTTTTCGGTGATAGTAGCTTAATGTAGCTTCCATGGTTTCCTGGTTAATGACCGAAGAGAAGAGAAAGAGAGAGAGAAGAAAGAGAAAACAAAAGCAAAGCTATGAGTGTTATGATGAGTAAAGTAATTAGGTGCACTTTTCCATGCTTTGTGTAGTAGCGTGTAAGCTACCATTAATTGCCATCAAATCACTTTGACCTTTTCTCTCTCATATTTCCAAGGACTGCATTAACTTAACTTGATAAAATTTGAGTTCCTTCACAAGTTAATGTGCGAAGTCCGTTGGAAGCATGCAATCAAGATTCAATGTCTTGGGTTTTTATTATTTTAACCATTGTGCCCCAATTTCATTTTTCTTTCGGACCATGGCATGCATAAAACAAATTTGGGCTATTGAACTTTGGCCCACTTATAACATTTGCTTTCCTGATAAATTTTTGGATCAAGCATTGAGCACATAAGAAAGCATTCGTTTGGGCTTGCATCATTCATTCTGGCCCAATTAATAATTCAGCTTCATAGCATGAGAAGCATCTAGCAAGGCTTATAATTGGGCTTAAACTAGAATTTCATTTTCGGCCCAACACAAAATCTGCACAACAAAATTATTAATTAAGCAAATATGAATTAAGATCAAATTAATAATTTTGTAATTAAATATTTAATAATGTTTGTTCATCATCAAAATTAAATAAGAGTTTTCCAAACTCATTATATAGAGAATTTGAATGGTATAAAAATTCAAAATTTAGATTTTTCAAATTTAAATTGTTTGAATTTGAATTTTTTAAATTTTGAATTTTTATTTTAGAGAATAAAGTGTGATCTTTTATCATTGAATGATTTTTTTCTTAATTTTTTTTATCTCATATATAAAATAAATAGTAAAGAATCATTTTTTATTTTTTAAAATAAAATTCAAAATTTAGATGATCTAAATTTAATTTATTCATAAGATCTTATTTAATTTGGATGGACTTTCCTTGTTGCTTCCTCCGAGATTTTTTTTTGTGTGTATTGATTTGCTTTAAGCTAATAGAATTTTTAGTGTGTATTTTTTTGTTAGAATTATTTGGAATTTGTATTTAATGTAGAATTGCAGAATTTATTGTTTAATTTTAGGATTACTTGCTTTTGGTGTAAAATTGCAAATTTTTAGTCTAAAATTACTTAATACAACTAAAATCAAAATTGTGGATTTTACTCAATTACATAATTGCAATTTAATTTTTCTCAATCAAAGAGGAATAATGTTTACAAGAAAAAAAATAATTAATGTATAAATATATTGTATTTTGATTATTCTCTTTATATATTAAATAAATTAATGTTTCTTGATAATTTTGATAAAAAAATAAATAATAATAATAAGTGGTCCATGTTAATACTCACGTATCTAGACCCTAAAATTGTAGGAAAGTATGGTATAGGACCGTATTTAGGCCCCATATTTTGGTGAGTGGAGCCTCCATTTGTGGTAGAGGTAAAAGGAAAAATAATAATAATTTGCATGAGTGTTCCTTTTGGAGATGGTAAAACAAAAGAACAATAATAATTGCAGTACCTTGGAATCATTGTTACAATTATTGGTTCTTTTTAGCTATTTTGCTAACGTGCCTTATTATTATTATTATTATTATTATTATTATTATTATTATTAAACAGTTACTTTACAATTATTATTCTGTTTTTATTTTTAACATAATTAATTTTTTAATATATATGTTCTTAAATAATTATTTAACAAGTCATTACCTCTTATTCAAGTAGAAATCTTTTAATAATGTTATGTGCTTATATTTATAACTAACCATATAGTTAGTCCTACGTACAAGTGTCTAAAAACCTCTAACTAAACTCTTAAAATAGCTAACTAATTTAAGTTGCCAACTAGATAACCAGTGGCTGTAAAACCTGATGATAATACAATAAACCTTCTGTAAATTTCTCATTACACAACAATAAAGCATTTTCTAGTTTCTACTATCTTAAACTTATCCATCAGAATCACTAACAAACTTGCAATATTTAAAAATACTTGACACTCACATTATATTGTACAGTGAACACCAAATAATTGGATTCTCACATTACAAATATAACAATTTTTTATTTTGATATTGCAGAGCAATGTATAAAATACATATATATTAGACAGAACGATGTTTAATAGAAAGTTGAAAATTAATAATATATCTCCCGACAAATTGATAATACACCCTAGGGGATTATATACTTTTACGAATAAAAAAATATTGGAGGCGATTAGATAAAGATGTCTAAAATGTCTTTTTTTTAAGATATTTTCATGTTGTGTTTTAATTGATTTTTGTATAATTTATTCGGTGTTTCTCATCACATATTATTAAATTATTCAAAAGATTTTCTTTCCAAAAACAATAAAAAACATTTAATTTGGACTAAAACTAAAAAATAATAGATTAACTATTAAATTTTTTTAAAATATTATTTACATTAAAAAATATATCACATTCATCAATATATATATAATTAAAAAATAATTAATTTATATTCGTACAATATATAAAATAATTACTATATTATTATTATATTGTAGATTAAAATTCACTAATTTAAATTTTCTTTTTATTTTTAATATAAGCATTAGAAATAAATAAAATTTTTATAACTAAATGTAGTGTAACAAAATATATATAATATTAATTAGTTTTTAAAAAATTCTAAAAAAATAGTTTCTTTCATTTTAGTAAAATAACTATTTATTAAAATAGACAAATTAATTATTTTCTTCTAATATATAGTTTTTTTAAGACATAAAAGTAATTAATTAAGACATTAGTTAAGATAATTAAAGTCACTATTTCATTAAAATTTTAATTTAAAGAAAAATCCTAGTTAATTTTGGTATAGAAATTTCGAATTTGAAAACATTGATAAAAATTATGTTGAATTTTTATTTATTTGATTCTCATTTAAATTAATCACTACATAAGTTAAAGTTCTGTTTTGAAGTTATATTCGAGCTTTAATCTGATTTTTAAAGTTTCAATTTACTTAATTTGATTTTTTAACTTAGGTATCCGTGACTCGTATTAGGGTTTTAAGTGTTTAGTTAAAAAAAATAAGGTTAAAAAAATTTCAATTGTCATATCAAATAGTCACTAGAATGTATAATGTAGCAGTCGTTAGTTCATCTCAGCATGTTAACAGATTTTGTGAGACGATGACAAAAATAAGATTAGGAACCAATGTGAGTCATAACTATTAAGTTAGGAGACTAAATTGAGTAAATCGAAATTTTTGAAATTAGATTGAAATATAGTTGTTAGAACTGAACCAATGATTGAACCGGTCAAACTACTAGTTCACTGGTTTATTGGTTCAACCGATAAATCACTAGTTGAACAGATAAAACCGGTCTCACGAAGTATAAAATATAAAATATAAAATAGTTAAAAACTTAAAATTAAAATTTGAAATACATATCTTCACTAACATTTTATGAAGAATCAAGTCTCAACTTCTAAAAATAACTAATATAAAAAAATCATAAAATTTTAATACTATAATAGTATCTTATTTTGACACAATAAAAAAATAATTAATTTACAAAGCCTATCATCTAACTATAATATCAGTAGATTTTAACACTAACATCAAAACAAATAACCTTAATCACAATACTAGCAATAAAATAGATCAAGTAAATTAATAAATTTTTAGTGAAATTTATATTTATATTAATAATGGTATATAATTAAAATATAATTAATTTTAAAAATAGAAAAAATAAAAATTAAATTAAATTAGATATTTATGTATACTATATAATTAGTATTTATCAAATATAGTATTTAAAAGTGCAATGGCTAAGTGGCAAGTAGAGGTTGCTTTTGCTCCAAGGTTCTTGGTTCGAGACCTTGTGGAGACATTTTAACAAAATTTTCAAGCAAACCAGTTTGGTTTGCACCGGTTCTTACCGGTTCACACCGGTTTTATTCCTTAAACGGTCCAAAGAGTAAACCCTAGTCTGGTTCTAGTCCAGTTCACTAGTTTTCCAGCCGATCCAGTTCGGTTGCGTATTTGATCTGTAATTTGAGGATATGATCTGATCTGTAATTTGAGGATATGATCTGATCTATAAGATGATCGGATTGGATCGAATCGGATCCACACTCTAATCAGATAGAAGTAAATATGTTTAAAAAAGTAAACAAAAAAAATTATTGACTTTTTTTATAAAAATAAAATTTTTTAATATTTTTATTTTATGGATATATTTGATATCTGATCCAAACATAAAAAGTACGAATATCGAATTTGATCTAATGAGTTTAGTGCGGATTGTATCAAAATTTCAGCCATATCTCATCTGTAAACACCCCTAGCAATAATAACTAAAAAATTATAATGATTATATTTTTAACTAAGAGGAAGCGCAAAAAAAAAGTACTAAATACAAGAACATTTAATCAAATATTAAAAAAAAATTTACTTTAAAACAGTTGGACTTTTTTTGCTCATATAATAATAATAATAAAAATAATAATATGATAATTATTTTATATATCACACAAATATAAACGTTTTTTTCTATGATCTTAAGAAAGGTTTTGTAAGTCCCTAACCTTGTTATCGATTTTTGTAGTGTTAGCCCTCATATTATCAATTTTGATTCATATATAATTCGGATGAAAAATTATTTGGTAACATGCTTCTTTTTTTACTATGATATACTTGTTTATTATTATTATTATTATTATTATTATTATTATTATTATTATTATTATTATTATTATTATTATTATTATTATTATTATTATTATGTACATTAAAAAATAACAGGCTAAATTATTGCCATAACAGAATAGACGTATGAAAGTTTATCATTCTTCTCTAATGGAGGAAATAAAATTCTTTTTAATAGTTTATTTAATGTTTAGTAGAATAAAAATAAATTTTATTAGAATAAATTTTAGTACGAGTTTAATATTTTTATTCATCATAAAATATTTATAGAATTACTCATAGATAAATTTTGGAAAAAGGAAAAAATATCATGATTTTCAATTTTATTTTTAAATAAATTTTATTTTTATTTTTTAATAATATTAATTTTTTACCATATATAATTATTCAATTATTTTTTAATCATATATAAATAAATTATTCTTAATAAGACTTTTTTGTGTTATTCAATTATCTTTTTTAAAAAATAATTAATTATTAAAATAATTAAACTTTTCACAACAAAAATAATAAAAAAAATTATGAACGAAAAAAATTAACCATCCTGATAATTTTTTGTATTTTTATTCATATTTTAATTATAAACATAAATATAATTTAATTATATTATTTATGAAATGTGACTATAAATGTAGATAAAATTTAGTTATATTACTTATATATAGTTTCATTGTATTGTATTGCTTATAAAGTTAGATTATAATTATGACAATAGAATTGTTTTGTATTTTTATATGTGTAACTAATTGGTAGTGTTAAAACATTACTTTTAATTATAAATAAGATTTATAATTTAAAAAATCAAATACTCAATTAAAAAGATACGAAAAAATAATGTTAAAATATTCTAACTCTTTAAAATAAAAATATTCAAAATTCAATTAAAAATTATTTAAAATTTAAACTCAATAAAAATTTATATTCAATGTATTTTGTATTAAATATATTTAATAACCTATTATATCATATTGGTTGAAATTAGTTTTTATAATGTTAATTTTTTAATAACACTTTATTAAAAAAAACCATCTTTTCAAAAAATTTTAAAAATTAATTAATATTATATATATTTTATTACATTACATCTTGTTATAAAAAAAAATTTATTTATTTCTAATGCTTATATTAAAAATAAAAACAAAATTTAAATTAGTAAATTTTAATCTATAATTTATATATATATTTTGATGAATGTGATATATTTTTTTATGTAAATAATCTTTTAAAAAAAATTAATAGTTAATCTATTATCTTTTTGTTTTAGTCCAAATTAAATATTTTTTTATTGTTTTTAGAAAGAAAATCTTTTGAAAAATTTAATAATATGTGATGAAGAACGCCGAATAAATTATACAGAAACCAATTAAAACACAACATGAAAACATCTTTAAAAAAAGACGTTTTAAACGTCTTTATCTGAGTGGCCTCCAAAAATATTTTTCTTATAATACACTCCAAGCGAATTATTTATATCACAACATTCTTAGAAGTTTATTAAATACCAAATCAATTAATACTTAAATAATTCACTAACACTAAAATAATTGTAAAAAAATTAGTCTACAAATATATAATAACTTATCTATATCTCCAAAATGTTGCATGAGTTTTTTTTTTGAAATGATCGCATGAAGTATTTATAGTTTGGGAGAAAATTCATGTGATTCCTCACATCTTTTGTCTCTCAATTCTCAATAGACATGTCACTTCAATCTTCAAAGGTGTTTTTTTTTTTAACTAAAAAAATATTACTTTACCCAAAAATTATACACAGTACTATTACTTCAAATGATGCATGGCTATACATACCAATTGAAGAGATATTTATACCTTTTATATTTGTATTATTTTAAATTAATTTTTAATTTCTAACATCTTAAAATGTCAAACTAGCTACTATATAAAATTGATTGGGTTGGAGAATTTTTTTTAAAGTCTATTATTCCATTGCAATTTCTCCATAAATAAAGTATTAAGCAGTTTATTTTTCATTTTGGATTCATCCCCAAAATTAGGTTCTTTTATCATTATTGGTAAAGTATTATTTTAATTTAGACTAAATTTTAATTTTGTCTCTAATATTTAAATATCTTATTTTTATTCTAAATATTTTATTTTAATTTTTGTTATCAATTTTTTTTTAAAAATAGTCTTTTTCTATTATCTTTTATTATTTTATTGTTTTCAATCTCAAATAACTACAATAACTATGATAATTATTATAATTATAAATTTTGTTACTATTAGAAGAAAATAATAATAAAATATCTTTAAAAAATATTTAATTTTAATCATAAAATTAAACTAAAATAAAATATTTTAAATAAAAAAGTTTCATACATTAAAAATAAAAAAATTTAATTCAAATATTAGGAATAAAAAAAATATTTTTTTATTATGTTATAACTTCACTCCTAGAAGTTTTTATTTTTAATATTGGAGTGATAGTGGTGTTTTTTTTAAATGTGGGTTGTTGGGGTATTATACTTAAATGTGAGATCGTTTAACTAGAGGTACACAAATCGGTGCCAGGGATTTGTGTAGGGTACACAAATCAGTCCCAGAGATTTGTGTTAAAAAAAATTAAAAAATTTTAAGTACAGAAATCGGTGCTAGAAATTTGTGTACTTCCACAGTTTTAAAAAACACCAAAAATTACCATATTAAAGTATATTACCACTTTTACTTCCATAACAAAAAAAATTAGCCTCACTCCTAAGTCCTAAGAGTCCCACGTGGCACTTGATTCATGACAACCCAAAAAGTGGGTCCATTTTTTTAGAAGAAAAAGAAGATATTGTGAATCTGTCAACTATTGTCGGGTCCTAAAATTCGAAGACGCGTGTCCTAATAAAGAAGTAAAGTTTCACTCTCCCATACAGAAGAAACAAATCACTACTGAAGCATTGCCATTGGCTTTTTCTTGTGCAAAACTGATTAACATTTTTCAATTAATTTTATTTTGTGAAAACTACCTTATGACTTGACACTCATTTGATTTCCGTGTAACAATCCACAAGTAAAAATCAGATTCTTTTTTGCTTTTTATGGTTCATGGTAATGTAAGTGTAAAATAACACAAATTTTCTTATAATAAGTGAAGGAAACCCTATAAAAACACAAGTTTTCCTTTTCCTTCAAAACTTTACAAAAAAAAGCATAAAACATGGAGGATAGGTAATTTCATTAAATCTTAACAGAAGTGAATATAAGTGCTAAAAAACATGCCTATACTTGCACGGAAAATCATATACATATACTTTGAATCCAACAAATAACCAATTCAATACACACTTAACTTGTAGGAAAAATAAACGTACATACATAAAAATAATTACTAAATCAGTTATTAATTATATATATATTTTATATTAGTAATTAATTTTAGTTTATAACTAATATAATTAAATTTGTATTTATTACTTAAAGAGATCTCTATTATTTAATATTGTTTTGGAATATAATTAATAAACGAAAAAAAATGTTTGGAATTGAAATTATATTTCTTAATTTTACATACACTTTTTTTATAATTAAAAAGAAATATTATTATCTTACAAGTGAAGTAGTGAAGAACCGAAGATTCTCTCCTCCTCACGTTTGGTTTATTCTGGCAGTTAAAAATCCAAGAAATCTTAGATATTTTTTCTTTTTATTATTATTTTGCTCTTCATTTTGTTCTTTATAAATAGCATGGACCGTTACCTGCATTCACCACCACACACATCAAAATCGTTTTAACTACATAACTAACTCATCATGTCGAAGGTGGTTTGTGTCACCGGAGCCAGCGGCGCCATCGGATCATGGCTGGTTAAGCTCCTCCTCCAACGTGGCTACAGCGTCCACGCCTGTGTCCAAGATCTCAGTTACCCTCTCTCATAACTTCATTTTCTTTTATTCCGATCCTCACAATTCATCACTCTCATTAACTACTATCAGTAATTACACTCTCACTATTATAACACACACATTATCTAATATTCACTATGTTAGGTGTACCTGAAAAATAAGTTACCAAAAATATAAAATATATATTAAAAATAAATTAAATTATACACGTATTTATAATAAAGTACATAAATATTTAAAAACAATACTAGACTATTAATATTAGTCTCTTAGAATTCTTTTGTTATAACTAAAGGCATAATTTATTTAAATTTGATTTTTGGTGTGAAAAATTGGGACATAATTTCAGAGGATGAGAAGGAGACGAAGCATTTGGAAGCCATGGAAGGAGCGAAGGGTAATTTGGAGTTCTTCGAGATGGATCTTCTAGACAAGGAGTCGATTGCGAAGGCCATAAAGGGATGTGCCGGTGTTTTCCACCTAGCATGTCCCAACATCATAGGACAAGTCCAAGATCCAGAGGTACGAATGGAGTCTAACTACGATGGTCTAATATCAACAAAAATCAGTTATAAATAACATTATTTTAAGTTTTATTATTTAACTTAATTTGATTTAGTTTATAAAAAGATTTGGATGTGTAGCATTACTTGTAGGAATTAATCTTGAATTTGTGATATTATATGGTTATTGATGAATGAATGAATGAATGAATGAGGAAGTAGAAGGAGATATTGGAACCAGCAATTCAAGGGACAGTGAATGTACTGAAAGCAGCAAAGGAAGAAGGAGTGGAGAGAGTGGTGGCAACATCATCAATCTCTGCCATAACTCCAAGTCCTAATTGGCCAGCTGATAAGATTAAGAATGAAGATTGTTGGACTGATCTTGATTATTGCAAGCAGAAGGGGGTCAGTATTTTAATTGTTTTTTTACACTATTATCTTTTTTTCTTTTTTAATTTAATTTTAATGTATCGTTAGTATAAAATAGTTTTATAAGTATATCTAGTTTAAAAATACTATTTATAAATCAACCATTAAAATTAGTTACTATATATTTATATATTAATATATATGTAATTTTACTATTTTAAATGTGTAATTTGTATTTCAATCTATATTCTGTATTGACCACTGATTTTTAACATAGTTATATTCTTATAGTTAATTACAAGATGCATAAATAATTATTTAAAAAATAAATATAATTAAAAATTATATAAAATATTTCATACAGCTAGTTAGGGTATTATAATTAAATCTTTTACAATAGTAGATTTCGTAAGGAGTATGATTCAAAACTCACTAACTAAAGAGGATGAATATGTATGTTATCCGAATCAATTAAGTATGTGTTCTTTCTCGCTTACTTATTTTAAGGAAGAAGAGATAATATCTAAAATGGGGAAATTTTGTGAATATACTAGCATATGTGTTTCTTCCTTATTGTGCGACTTATAATAAGTTTTAGATACATATTAGGTAAAATAATTTGTTTTAATAATTATATAAAATAACTATATTAAAAGTAAAAAGTAGGTATATATGCAAGAAGTATATTTCTTTTATATATATATATCCCGTATAATTGTTAAAACGGGTTTATTTTAGCGTATCATTTATTTTTTAAATTCTAAAAATTAGGATAAATAGTTTTATTTTTTATATATGCGATCCGCATTGATTTAAAGATAAATGAACAAGCCAGGCCAATTATAGTGAGACACCGAAACGCACGTTTTGGATGAATAGAAAAGGAGAGACAAGAAAATACAGTAATTTATAGACTTAAAAAAAGTTATAATTTATATATGATGATAATGATGTAACCCATTACCCTCTTTCCTGATTGGGTCCCAAGCTAGTTCAATAATGCTAAAGCTTAGAATGATTGTCTAAAGTTAATTGATGAGTCACTATTCAGTTTGTTTAGCCATTAAATTGGAAGCTTATTCATCATATTAAGTTTTACATGTTTGTTTTTGGCGAATGGAGTAGTGTTTGCACTCTTCACTGATTGGCCTTTGTGGGTCATTTTATTTTTGGTCGGTTATTGGGGTCACTCTATGATGTCTTGATGGGACAAGACAAGTTAACTAATTAAAGGCACTTGAGGTTTTGGTTTAATGGCAATTTTAGTATCTCTAATGAAAATTTATGTGTTTTATGGGTGCAGTTATACTATCCTATTGCAAAGACATTGGCTGAGAAAGCAGGGTGGGATTTTGCAAAGGAGACAGGTTTTGATGTGGTTATGATCAATCCTGGCATGGCTGTTCTTGTTAGTGTCCTTAAAGGTAATCTATTCTTTCCAAATAAATTTTTACTGCCACTATTTGGAATAAGTTATTTTTGTACGAAGATAATAGATACGAATTATTATATAATTTGATATGTTTGATTAAATTATCTTTTTTATTATCGTCTTCACCGTATTTATTAAACATAATTATTATTGTAATTTTGGAATGACATATACAATTCATCCGAAATATAATCATTTATGTATTTTTACTTAATAATTTAAGTATGATTTTTATTACTCTTAAGAAAAAAAACTTTAAAAAGATAAATGGTATTATACTATGATGACAAAGAATATATATGAATGTATTTGTAGATACCAAATAAGACCATTGGAATTCTTCATAATCATATTTGTTTATCCTTTCCCCTGCATTTAAAGAGCTCATTTTGATGACATAGTCATGCAAAGTTACTAGTAAAATTTTGGAGCCTGTGAATCATTACATTACAGGTGACAAAGAAACGTACGAGGATTTCTTCATGGGAATGGCACACTTTAAGGACATAGCAATGGCACATATTTTGGCTTTTGAGAACAAGAAAGCATCTGGAAGGCACTTGTGTGTAGAAGCTATTCGTCACTATGGTGATTTTGTTGCCAAGGTTGCTGAGCTTTACCCTGAATACAATGTGGCTAAGTGAGTCACTTTCCATTCTTTTTTCAATTACCGAATTTCAGTTCAACAACAGAATCAGATGAGAATTAACGATTAGTTGAATGGTTATTTCATTTATCTGCTTAAACAAGTATCAAGGGTTTCAAAATCAAAACCCTTAAATAGAATCTTGACCCGTCGGGTTAGAATAGGTGGTACTTGGAAAAACAGAGTATTATGAGTTTTTTATTTTTATTTTTATTTTTCAACTTTTAATTAGTAGTTATTTATTTTAATTTGCTTGTGGTTTTTTTTTTTAGGTTGCCAAAGGATACCCAACCAGGACTGTTGAGAGCAAAAGATGCATCAAAGAAGCTCATTGATTTAGGGTTAGAGTTCACTCCTATTGATCAAATTATCACTGATGCTGTGGAGAGTTTGAAGAGCCTTGGCTATGTCTAAATAATTTTTATTATATAATGATTCTATTGAAGAAGCCTTTGGGGACTGACTGCATATATTACTGTCACAAAGTGGTGATGATGGTGTTAATTATTATTATTATTTCTTCCATCATTACTTCTATGACTCAATGTTCATCATCGCATTTCATGTGGTTTTTGTTTTATACTACTTTAATTCTCAGTTACTGTTTGTGTATGTGTCTGTTTGTGCTTATGGTGTAAAATAAAAGGTGAACTTATTGCAGTTCAGTCACCATAGTGACTATTAGTATTAATTTGACTAAGTGTTCTAATTTTATATATATCGCTATCTATAAACTTTTGGTTCGTTGTTATCAATGATTGATGATTCGAAGAAATCACTTAAATGTAGCATAAATTTAATAAAATATATTGTCAGCATAAAATTATGTTAAGATTTATGTCATTATCTAACAAATACTGTCTACCAAATTTGTAGGAGATAGGAATTACATTAATATGGGGCAGGATGGAAAATACTCATAATAGTCCTTAACTCCTTACTTAACATTGGTGGGAATAAATTTTGTTACCAAATTTATACAACTCAGAATCTGATAAATGAGATTCCTCTAGGCTTTCTACTCCAACATCTATATGCTTAAACTTGAACACTCCCCAGTTTGAAGAAAGCAACTAGAGAATGTAGTTAGCAGCTTGCTAAATTAAGAATCCTTAAAATGAATTATTACTACAATTGTTTCTTTGATGCAAATTTACATGAAGCTTGTTGCAAACCAAGTAAAAATATTATGAGCTAAGGTGCAAATGATGGCCTATTTCTGCATGAATGTAAGGAGAAGGATTCTCATGACCCATTCATTCAACCAAGAGAAATAATGACAATTCTAGATAAAGCTCAGAAAAATCCATGATGTAACAATCAAATAACAGGGATCAGATTAGATCACTATACCAGTGTGTCCATGAATGACTTCAAATTCTTCGCATCTTCATCGGTTGTCAGGAACTTGGGAGGTTTAAAGAGTTTCCATAGACCAGGTGGATGCTTACTTTTAACTTTGGTAATTCCAGAAAACCGCCCATAAATCTTTTCACACTCTGGATAGGGCTTGACATAAAGATTGTAAAATCTAAGCCTGGTTGGCTTTACCATGTCCTTTAGTCCAACCTCGAAACCAAGGGCGCCTTTCGCTTTCAAGTACTCCATCACATTGTACCTAGGAACAATCTGCTTCTCAAAGTTCACACCCAAGTACTCAGGAACATGAAGCAAACAATCAACACTATAATTCATCCTCTGCACCAAGAACCCAATCTTTTTCTCAATGGACTCTACATCATAGGTTATCAACCTTGGCTCTTTCCATAACAACTTCAAAGCATCACTTCGAATCAATCCGTGATCGCACAAGCAATCCACTTTTAACTTCACTTCAAAACAAGCCCGCAGCAAACCATCCTGAAAAATCCTCTCTTTGATGGCTTCCCTACACTTCAAACCCTCTAGCAACCGCAAACACCGTGAAAATTCCCCAATCTCCATTCCCAGAATCCTTGGCACCCTAACTACCTCGGTCCTAATTTCGTGCTTAGGAAATCCTAACTCCTCCAATTCACGAATCAGGGGCTTCAACCTCTGCTCAACCCCAATTCCCAAAACCCTTGGGTTCAACCGCACAACTCGATCAACCACCTCATCCCTCGGAATCCCAAATTCCACCAGAAACTCAATCGCAGAAGCAAGTTGCCTCCTGCTCACTGCAATCACGCTCGGAAAACCCTCCAAAATCTTCGACACAACGTCATCAGAAAATCCCAAGCCCTTCAATGCCTCGACTTTCTTGGAAGCCTCAACCGGGTCCAGTTGGAATCTTCTTGAACACTCCAAGAAGTTCACAATCATGGATGAGGAAGGGTTCATGGCCTTGAGCTTCGACAATCCCTGCTCCCAGTTTTGGAGGAACTTGGGTTCCAACACAGCAGGGCAGTTGCGAATGAGGGAGACAATGGCATTTTGGGGAATTCGGAAGGAGAAGAGAGTGGCGAGTGATTTCTCAAGTTCAGGTATGTTGGAATCTAAGAGAAAGGAGTTGTTGGAGATGAAGTGGGAAATTTCGGAAGGGGGGAAACCGTACCTCTGGAAGAGACTGGCGAGGGAAATCTGTTTCCGGTAACAAGAAGCAGTGGAGAAACAGAGGGAGTGGTTTCGGAGGATAGCATTGCCAATGCTTCTTGTTGCTGCCATTGTGAATGCCTCTCGTGCATTGTTCCCCCCTCCTCAATGTTGGGCAATCGGTCTTCTCTGATGTAATAAACAAACCTGCAAATTGACACGGCAAAAAATGAGTATCAAAATTATACATGAAAATTACATTGTTTAGGATATTTTTCTACATAAAAATTATTCATTTCGCAAAATGATGATAAATTAAGATGCTGTGGAATAAAAACAAATATGAAAAAATTTCACTAATGGAATTAAACAAAGATCCAATTGTAGCAGCTAAAACACTAAGCTCACTATATCAGCTAGGAACTGAAAAAACAAAATCCAAGCAACTATAAAGATTAAACATAAGTCAGCTATAACAAAGTTATCAACAATATGTTTAATATGTTTACTCATTTTTTCTCACTTGAGATTATCTTACTTGACTTTTATCAACAATTTAATCAGCAATTTGATCAACAATCAGCAACAACAAAACATCGATAGCAGAATTTCAAAGTTCATAACTAACATCAATATGGTATTTTGTAGATTCTGGGCCAAGAGTATCTTCACTATTTTGTTTAAAGAAGTTAAACAGATACTCAGCAAAAAAGGTTAAAATTGTTAAGAGAAGATTAAAGAGCAACTCAGCAATAGCAAACTTATTATTAATTAGGATAAACTCAAATTCATGAATCATGAATCATGAATCAAATTCAATGCAGAAATTGAGAGAACAATATGTAATAACCAAGGTTGCGAGAACCAAACTGGTCAATAAACCGGTAGAATAACTGGTTCAATGGTTTAATGGTTCAACTAAGATTCAACTGGAATTCAACCGGTTTAATTAAATATAAAATAAAATTATTAAAAATTTAATATATAATTTCAAATATTTAAATTCAATGATTTCTAAGCTAATAAACTTCAAAATTTCACAATAAATTGTTCATAATCTATCATTAAAAGTTCACAAACAACTTCAAACATCAAAGTTTATAACTATAGAAAATTAAAACACACATAAATGACAAACACACAATGTTCTACCACCAAAAGAAACATTAATAAATAAGTTTTCAACTAAACAAAGACACTACTCATCAAAAATCACAAAATTTAACAAAACAGCAACATTATTTCAAAAAATCAGCAACTGCCACTATAACAGAAAATCAGCAACAACATTGTTTCAGAAAATCAGCAACTCAGACTAACAAAATTATTTCAGAAAATTTAACAAAACACCATCAACCATCATCCATCAAAATTTAACAAAATAAGCAAAAATGAACAAAAACAGAAGAATCAGCAACTCAGAATCAGATTTCAGCAACTCAGAATCAGTAAATTAACAAAATAAGCAAATATAAATTGAAGCAGCTTTGCTTACCGGCAAGGGAGGAAGGGAAGTGACGACGAGAGAGGAAGGAAAGTATGCTCGGACAGAGAGAGAGGGGGGGCTCGAAGACAGAGGCTTGACGATGAGGACAAAAACGGAGACGCCAACAGCTCCGAGCAGACCTTCGAGAGGCGACGATGGCAACCGCTGGCGGCGATAGTGGTGGGGGCTGGCACACGTTCTGTTTGAAGGTGGCTGCAGCTCTGATGGGTTTAGGGGGTGTTGTGTTTTCTGCAAGGTTTTGAAAACCGGACTGGTTATCAAATCGTTCTTGTTATTGGTTCACTGGTTTATTGCTTCAACCAGTTCAACCGAAATAACTGTTTTACAATAAAATAATATATAAAATATAAATAAATACACAAAAACATAATTATAATCTAATATAAACATTAAAATGTCATTCAAATTTAAAGCATTATAACAACCAAAGTCTTATGATGTTAACAAAATACAAACTCAAAAACCAAATAACAAAAGAAAATATCCAAATATGAAATGCCTACATGAAAATCTCTCATCAATCATCAAAATCGCAAAAACTTACTGCAGATTTACCGCATTGCAGATTCACTGCATTAGAATCGTCTTCACCTTTATTTCCACCATCTTAAAAGGAGGAATCAAAAGATGCACAAATGAATGTTTATTGATTGACCCTATCATCCATAATTGAAAGAAAATTTCATTGAATTAACTTAATTCAATTTATGCTTTTCTTTATTGGATTAACTTCAAAACTGACCAATTTATGTTAGCACGACAATTAACAACTTTAAAAAAATTGACAAGATTTAACAAAGATTAACAAAGTTTTTAACAAAAATTAACAAAATTTCCCAATTTTAACAAACTCAGCACAATGATTATCGACAGAAAAAAGCACTGAATGTCTGAACGACCACAAAATTGATCATCAAGAAAATTTAACAACAAAGGAAAAGAAAAAAAAAAGCAAGATTGAGCAATGAATCAGTCAGAGTTATCAAATTATCATGAAGCATTAAGACAGTAACAGAGTTATCAAATTTAATATCATCAGGGAGCAAACTCAGCAAAGCCAATCAACCAAGAACAAACACTGAGAACTGAGCCACTGACTGAGAATTCGAGGCATTACCTTCGGCGAGGGCAGTGAGCAGCTTGAGGGAGAGCGACGGACGACGAGACAAACACTGGCGAGCTGGCGACGAACACTGGCGAGCTGTAGACGCACACGACGGACGGATGACGGGAAAGAGAATTACCGAACGACCACGGTGAGACAGGAGGGCAGCGCGACGGGCGGCTAGGGTGAGACGAACGGCGGCGCGATGAGGCTAGGTTTATCAAGGAAGGGTTGTGCGATGGAAGACTTTTGGAACTTGGTAGAGGTGCGTGAGGGAGAGGGCAGAGACGCGGGTGGCGACGCAGGAGTTGAACGAAGTAGAAGGAAATGTGGATAACGGAGCAACAATGCCGTCGGCGGGGACTCTGGCATAGTTGGAAGATAGATAAGGGGAAGAATGGAGAGAAGAGGATGAGTCGGGGAGTTGGGCTGGGTTGAAAGGGGCGTTCGACCCGACCCTGTTTAAAAAACCGGCATGAACCCGAATCATATTTTGTAAAATTCGGATTTTTTTTTGTTTAAACTTGTTGAAAGGGTAAAAATGAAAAAAATGGATTACATAGCTTTAACAAAATTATTATTAATATTATATTAATTTTGTTAAGTGTTAGTAAGACATACAAACATTTATAATCTTGCTTTTTGGATTTAATAGATCTTATTCATGAATGAAAGCTACTCTTTTATATAGTCAAAAAATTGTTAAGTGTTAATAAAAAAATTGATGATGATAAAATAACATTAGTGTAATTTTAAATGTTTTAGAATAAAAATAAAAAGATTAAAATATTAGAAACTAAAATAAAATTCACTCTAATGTTAGAAAAGAAAATAATATTTTATTCTATAATATAATTTAATTGTAGGCTGCTAAACTTTACAAATAGAACCTAAAAAATCAGTTAAATCATGCATAATGTTATGAAATAATTAAATAAATAAATAAAAAAGATGTAACAAATATGAAATATAAAATATAATTAGATAGTTATAACCTCTAGTAGTAATGTTTATTAGAATTACTATATTAATAGATATATTTAATTATATTGTAGTAAAGTATAAGAGATAATAGTATAAGAGAGAGAATGAAGGTTATTTTATTGCTGTAATTGTGTGTGTCTATTATCTCAGATACTTGCTCTATTTATAATTACCTAATATTCTCTTTTTCAAATTACATTAATATAGAGTCAATCCAAGGAAAACAAAGCACCGTTCATAGTTAATATCACATCGCCTAACATTGTGAAGAAATTCATAATGCATTAAATGGGCATCCACCCATGCTTATCACAACACTCCTCCTTAGATGACCATTTAGGATTATTGCCTCGTTAAAACCTTACTAAAGAAAAATTCAATGGGCAAAAACTTCAGTGAAGGAAAAAGAGTACAAGATCCTTTGTGATGGGGACTGCCTCATTAAAAACCTTGTCAAGAAAAACTCAATGAAAAAAAAAATCTGATCAAGAAAAAAAGAGTACAGTCTCCCCCTCTTGCTGACATTATTTAATGTCTCAAAATTGACGCATCCCAATCTCATGTACCAATCTTTCAAAGGAGGATTTTGAGAGTGACTTTGTAAATAAATCTGCCAGATTATCACTTGAGCGGATCTGTTGGATATCAATTGTCCCTTGATTTTGAAGATCATGAGTGAAGAAGAATTTGGGACTAATATGCTTTGTTCTATCACCTTTGATATATCCGCCTTTAAGTTGAGTAATGCATGATGTATTATCTTCAAACAGGACAGTTGGAGCTATCTTATGGTCAATCAGTCCACATGATGACAGAATATATTGGATCAAACTCTTGAGCCAAAAACACTTGCGACTAACTTCATGTATCGCGAGTATTTCAGCATGATTAGAAGAGGTTGCTGCTATTGTCTGTTTTGTGGACCTCCATGATATAGTTGTACCACCATATGTGAACAGATATCCTGTTTGAGATCTCCCTTTATGTGGATCAGACAAGTATCCAGCATTTGCATAGCCAACTAATTGTGATTTGGATCCATAGGGATAAAACAATCCCATATCAACCGTCCCATGAAGATATCGAAAGATTTGTTTGATTCTACTCCAATGTCTTCTGGTTGGAGAGGAACTATATCTTGTTAGTAAATTCACAACAAATGATATATCGGGTCGCGTATTATTAGCAAAATACATTAGCGCTCCAATGGCACTAAGATATGGTACTTCAGGACCAAGAATATCTTCATTTTCTTCTTTAGGACAGAATTGATCCTATTTCACATCCAAAGATCTTACGATCATTAGAGTACTTAATGGATGTGACTTATCAATATAAAATCTCTTCAAGATCTTCTCTGTGTATGTCGCTTGATGAATAAAGATCCCATTTTTTGTATGCTCGATCTGCAGGCCGAGACAAAATTTAGTCCTTCCAAGATCTTTTATCTCAAACTCTTCTTTCAGAGTTTTTATAATTGTTGGAATATCTTCAAGAGTTCCAATGATATTTAAATCATCAATGTACACAGCAATTATAATGAACCCAGATGTAGATTTCTTTATGAAAACACATGAACAGATATCATCATTCTTGAATCCATTTTTGGCCAGATACTCAATAAGACGATTATACCACATTCGTCCAGATTGCTTTAGACCGTATAAAGATCTTTGCAATTTGACTGAGTATAACCCTTGCAAATATTCATTGGATGGTTTAGATATCTTTAGTCTTTCAGGGACTTTTATATAGATATCCCGATCTAATGAGCCGTATAAATAGGCTGTTACCACATCCATTAAATGCATATGCAGTTTATGATATGCAGATAAACTAATCAAATAACGCAATGTTATCGCATCCACTATAGGGGAATATGTTTCTTCATAATCTATACCGGACCTTTGTGAAAAATCTTGTGCCACAAGTAGGACTTTGTAGCGCACAACTTCATTTTTCTCATTTCGTTTTCTCACAAATACCCATCGGTATCCAACAGGTTTTACATCTTCTGGTGTACGGACTACAGGTCCAAAAACTTCACGTTTTGCAAGTGGTCTAATTTAGCCTTCATGGTTTCTTTCCATTTTGGCCAATCATTTCTTTGTCGACATTCTTCGACTGATCTTGGCTCAAGATCCTTACTTTCATGCATGATATTTAATGCCACATTATATGCAAATATTTAATTGATAATTGTCTTATTTCGGTCCCATTTCTTTCCTGTAAAGACATAATTTATCGAGATCTCGTCATTTTCACAATCTGCAGGTACCTTAACGTCTTCTGGTGTTAACACTATATCAAAATTTTGGACAACTGCAGGTGTCTCTACTAAGTCTTTTTCAACAGGAATAGTATTTACCTCTTTTCTCTTTCGAGGATTTTTGTCTTTGGAACCGACAAGCCTGCCACGCTTATGGCATGTATTTGCTTCAGTGGCAATTTGTCCAACTGGGACATCAATTTGAATTGGGGTATTTTCCGCTAGTATATAAGATTTGGTTATCCTCTTTGTATCAAAAAATGTATCAGGCAATTCATTTGCTATTCTTTGCAAATGTATAATCTTTTGAACTTCTAGCTCACATTGCCCTGATCGAGGATCTAAATGCATTAAGGATGATGCATTCTAATTAAATTTCTTTTCAGGAAGCTTATTCTCTCCCCCTAATGTTGGAAATTTTGATTCATCAAAATGACAATCCACAAACCGGGCTTTAAATACATCTCCAGTTTGTATTTCAAGATACCTCACTATAGAGAGAAAATCATATCCAACATATATCTCCAATTTTTTTTGGAGTCCCATTTTAGTGTGATTAGGTGGTGCAATGGGAACATATATCGCACACCCAAATATTCTTAAATAGAAAATATTTGGCTACTGGCCAAAAGCTAATTACATAGGAGAGAACTGATGGTAACTCGTTGGACTCAAACGAATAAGTGCAGCCGCATGTAAAATAGCATGCCCCCAAACCGAGGTTAGGATATTTGTTCTAATAAGCAAGGGTCTAGCAATTAATTGGAGGCGCTTAATAAGTGATTCTGCTAACCCATTTTGTGTGTGAACATAAGCTATTAGATGTTCAACACTTATTCCATTAGCCATACAATAAGCATCAAAAGCTTGAGAAGTAAATTCACCAACATTATCAAGACGAATTGCTTTGATTAGATTTTCTGAAAATTGTGCTTTTAATCGAATAATTTGAGCCAGTAATCTCGCAAACGCCAGGTTGCGAGAAGATAATAAGCACACATGTGACCATCTCGAAGATGCGTCTATCAGAACCATAAAATATCTAAAAGATCCACATGGTGGATGAATAGGTCCACATATATCACCTTGAATCCTTTCTAGGAATTCAGGGGGCTCAAATCCAATCTTTACTGGTGATGGCCTTAAAATTAACTTCCCTTGAGAATATGCAGCACAACAAAATTCACTAGATTTAAGAATCTTCTGGTTCTTTAGTGAATGTCTATGAGAGTTTTCAATAATTCTCCTCATCATGGTTGTTTCCGGATGACCCAATCGGTTGTGCCAAGTCATGAATTCATTTGGACTAGTAAACTTCTGGTTTACAGTGGCATGTGATTCAATTGCACTAATCTTGGTATAATACAACTCTGATAAAAGTGAGGGTAACTTTTCTTATATAACTTTTTTATTTAAATCATGAGTTGTGATACATAAATACTCATTATTTCTCTCATTCATTGTTTCAATATGATATCTATTTCGGCGAATATCTTTGAAACTCAACAAGTTCCTCAGAGACTTGGGAGATAATAGTGCATTATTTATTATAAATTTTGTTCCTCCGGAAAACAAAATTATAGCTCTTTCGGAGCTTTCTATCACATTGCTTGAGCCAATAATAGTATTACCATACTCTTTTTTTGGCACAAGATGGGTAAAATATATAGTACTTTTAAGAATAGTGTGCGAACTTGCACTATCCGCAAGGCAAATATCTTCAAAATATGTCCTTGCCATTTTTCTTCAAAAACAAATGATAATAATAATAAATTGAGTAGAAGTACATGCACAGTAAAATTATTCACATGAATACTTAACAAACACATACATATATCAAACTATTCCATCATTGATCAAATAGCCAAAATTTTCTTCAGAATCCTTAAAGAAATTAGATACATCATAATAAGTGGTGGAATTTTCATCATTTGAAACAAAATTTGTTTCCTTTCCTTTGTCATCCCTTTTCAAGGATGCTTGATAAAGATCAACAAGGTGCCTTGGGGTACGACACGTACGTGACCAATGGCCCTTTCCACCACAACGGAAGCATTTATCCTCAATTGATTTACTTTGTCCATTGTTTCTTTCTTTATCCCACTTCTGGTGAGATCGTTTCTTGTGAACATAATTTTGTTCCTTCCATAATTTTTCTTGTTATCAAAATTTTGCCATTTACCTCTTCTGGGGTTATAATTTGCCGCATTTGCTTCAGAAAATGGGGCGGCGCCAGTTGGGCGGGCTTCATGATTTCTTAAGAGCAACTCATTGTTGCGTTCAGCAACAAGAAAGTAAGAAATTAGCTAAAAAATTTTAAATCATTTTTTTCGATACTACTGCTGCAGGAGCACATTCGAGACATAGAAGGTCGAGAAAGTTTTCCCTAACATATCGGGCTTGAAAAAGCATATCACCGTCTTTTGATGATTGTACCTTTCTTCAAGGTCTTTCCATAGATTTGCATGATCTTTTAATGTGAGATATTTATTTTTCAATCATACGTCAAGATGACGATGAAAAAAAATTATGGCTTTGGCTATATCCTTCTGAGATGTATTATTTTCAGTCTTAATGATATCTTCAAGATCCATTGAATCAAGATGGATTTTAACATCTAGTATCCATGATAAATAATTATTTTCAGATATATCAAAAGAATTATATTCAAGATGAAAGAGATTCGACATAATGAAAATTTGTTACCTGGAGTCTTCCTAAAATTTCGTTAGAGCTTCGTGTTGATAACGTATTATGAAATAACTAAATAAATAAATAAGGAAGAAGTAACAAATATGAAATATGAAATATAACTAGATAGTTCTAGTAGTAATGTTTACTAGAATTACTATATTAATAGATATATTTAATTATATTGTAGTAAAGTATAAGAGAGAATAGTATAAGAGAGAGAATGAAGATTATTTTATTGCTGTAATTGTGTGTGTCTATTATCTCAAATACTTGCTCTATTTATAATTGCCCAAGATTCTCTTTTTCAAATTACATTAATATAAAGTCAATCCTAGGAAAATAAAGCACCGTTCATAGTTAATATCACACCGCCTAACATTGTGAAAAAAAGTCACAATGCATTAAATGGGCATCCACCCATACTTATCACAACACATAACATATATCCCCTCCTCTTTCCCCTTTTAACTTTTTTTTGAAACAATAAATAGTTGTGTAATTAAACTGCTAAGATAAAATTTCTATGAATAAATTTAATATATAAAATGCCATGTAAAATTTATTTATGGCAATTTTTTTAATAAGAGAGTTTAACACAATAAGTAAAACAAAAATAACAACAAATAAATAAAAAAATAAAAAAGAACAATAAATAAATAAAAGAAAATTCATTAGTTATTTTTTGTGTTTCGCTTTTTTATAGTGTACTTCTGATTTTGTACTCCTTAAAATATCTTCGGCCATTTCAAATTTATTAAAACTCTGTCAATACGACTGCAAGGTCGATCGAAATCATGTAAATTTTGGATCGCTAAGTGGAAGTTCACCAATTGTATATCTTGTATCCAATTTTTAGAACGATTCACAGTCGCTATTAATTTGATAACATCTTTTCTCTCATCCACCTGCACAATCTCGTTGAAATCTCTTATATAGGAAACTGACATACACTGCTATATAACTTAATTCCTTCCATACAGTAAGTTTTTCGTCTCTTGTATGAACTTTATACACCAAAGGAAGTATAATTGAAATTATTTTTAATAAGATTCCTTCAACACACGCTCTCCTTTATGACAGCGATTCATTTTAAACATTATTTCATCCCAATTTAACAGCAAACTACCCGAAACACCTTCGGACCTAATATATTCTCATCCCGCAACATTACTCTCCCAAATTTTTATTACATCAAACTTCGTTACTACCTGCCTTTTAGCCTCAAACAAGCCTAACATTTCAATTTAAATTTTTTCTTGAGATTTTTTACCTTGCTCAATTTTTCATCTCTCCCCAATTTCTTACATTCCAAGAACAAAATTATTTTAATAAATTATTACACACTTTTTTTTATCTTTGGGTCTGCAGTGTCTTGCTTCTTTTTTCTGTTTTGCCAATTTTTTTGAGTAATTTTTTTTATTTTGTGCTCCAAAAATAGTCATGATATAATCTTTTTCATTGTATAAAATTGCACTTGATTCCAATGCAAAGTTCCAATTTTCCCCTTACTTCCTTTATTCTTGTCCGAATCACCATCATCATCAACCCTCTTCCCAACTACTTTTTCATCGTGTTCCGACAGATCCCCTCTCCTTTTATCAATGTTGTTCCCTTTGTACCGAAATCCATACCACTATCAATCACCGTGTCACCTCTATCACCCATTTTTTCATTAATGTCTCTGCACCATCATCAGCAACATACATATTCAACCCACCAGTCCTTTATTCAATGTCATCGTCGAGAGAGTAGTGGCTTGGTTTTCCGCCACCAACTCCTCCTCGATCTCACGATCCATCATAAGCGGCGTCAGGATTGTGCATCTTCCTTGCCACATTGAGCCTCTTTTGCCATAGTCAGCTTTTACATTCCCTCCTTCAACACCAATTCGGCCTCCCTCAGTCACTTCTGCGCCAATCTCCAACGCAAGTGTCACAGATGCAACTTCCTGCACACTTGTCGTAGACCTTTTTCTAACTTACCCATTTCTATCGTGGATGTTGTGATCCATTTCCATCAAGTCTGATCCGAATTTTAGACCCAACCTAACATCACCGAACCGGTTGATTGAGAAAATTGGGTCCAAGGATCTTTCTCTATCTTTTTTAGACATTCTTAAATTGTTGGGTCTAGCACCAAACCTACAAAGAACTTTTTTATTCCTTTTGTCTCTTTATTCCAGCCCATTAGAATTACCTTTATAAACCCATGTAATTATATTTTCAAAAACAGCTTCATAATTAATATAACCACATCCCACACAATTCACTCTCCCTTCAATTCTTTCATAAATTGGTTGATATATTACTGTTATTTTCTGATTTTATTTTTTTGAATAATCATTAATCAACTCATTCAAAATAATTCCAAGAACTATCAACCTACCATTATTTTCTCTGTTTTCTTTAGCTCTCCATCACCACATCGGCTACCTGGTCGTTGAAAATCGTTGATTTTGTAACACGTGCATTTCCTAAACTCGTATTCGCACATTCTCTTTCCACAACTGTTCTTCATTGTTCACAGCTATAGTTACTTTTTTCATTAGCTTCTTCGTAACAATTCAATTCAAAAGCCTCCTGTCTCACTTCTTTCACTAGCACATTGAATCCACTGATACCTACTGTGATATGGATTCATTCATTAATTATATCCACGATACAAGTATCAATTTGCACTCGTTCAACACCAAAAGACATGCACGATTCTGTTACTTTATTACAACCGACTACTTCCCTCCATTGGCCTCCTAACATGTTAAAGGTATCCGTTGACCACGCATGTAACGAAACTCCGTAGCATTCTAACCACACTTTTCGACTTTCACATCACTCCATCTCATCCTATTTCTATACACTATGGAAGAATTGCAAGAGACTATTCATTTTAAATGTATATGCTTCTTCTGCATTCAATACAGAATTAAAAGTAAAAAAAATTTATAAGCTCCCAGTTCTCATACTTGAACAACTTGAGGCAGGTTTTTTCTAATCATCTCTTTCAAGGACTTAAAATCAATTACCTTCGTTGTACCGTCGACCAGACTTCTCTATAGTCAGTTTATATTCTCTTTCATCACTGATATTTTGACTTTTTTTTCGTCCATCCATTTTCATGCAAGTCTGGTTCTTTTTGGTGGCTCGTTAATTTCTCTACTTGCCTTTGGTTATCTCTTTTATGAGGCTAAAAATTTTTCTTATTCCGACTATCACTTTTTTTCTGAGTTGTCTTTTGGATTTTTGTTTCAGTTGTCCTTCTATACTTCGCTTCTCCCACATACACAATCTTCCTTCTTAACCTCATACAATTCATTTCTGTTATAATCTTCAGAGCTCCATTTTTTGTTGTATATTGAACAAATACAAAAATATACATATTACCACTTCATAATAGATAGATATTATTAATATATCCAGTCTAATTAAATTGATAGAATAATTCGTTCTTCAAAATATCTTTAAAAAAATTATCAATAAAGATAAAAAAAATCTCATTTTCTAACTATTGATACTCTTCTCGATCTTTTACATGCATTTTCCTAATTCTAATCCACCCTGTATTTTCCACCTCTTATCTCTTGCTCTTTCTCTCACTCGTTCTCTCATATTTATGACAATGTCTATCCTATTTTTATCTTTCAACTACCAGACATATCTTAATTAAGAATCAAAGTTTCCTTCAGAAAAGGTATATGTTTACTATGTATCAATGTGAATACGATGATTTCAAGTAGGGTCGACGGAACATTTGTGCAAAATAAGACATGGAACATGATTTATTATTGTAAATATAATTATCCTCATCTGTGTAAGCCAAATCTCACATGCAGAATTTGACCCGTACATCCTGATTCTTCTATTTTATCATTTTCTTTTTTCCTACTCTTTTCCTGTCATTAAACATTCATGTTCTTGTTTTATGTTATAATAATATTTGCACATGATGCTCATTAAATAATACTTACATTAATTCTTTATAAATAATATATAAACTTCAATAAATCTTTTATTATTATAAAGTTTTTCTTTTGGTATTTTATTTTGGTTCAATACAATTTCCTTTTTAATTTTACATCTTGCTACATCAACAATAATTAATGGGTAAGAAATAAAATATAAACATTTAAAATTTTACTGACTAAAATATATATATATATATATATATATATATATATATATATATATATATATATATATAAAATCCAAATCCAAAATTATGCTTACCAAAATTTCTCCCTTGTTAAAATTTTCTCTTTATGATGCTCATTAAATAATACTTACATTAATTCTTATAAATAATATATAAACTCAATAAATCTTTATTATTATAAAGTTTTTCTTTTGGTATTTTATTTTGGTTCAATACAATTTCTTTTAATTTTACATCTTGCTACATCAACAATAATTAATGGGGTAAGAAATAAAATATAAACATTTAAAATTTCTGACTAAAATATATATATATATATATATATCTATATATATATATATAATATATTATATATATATATAAAATCCAAAATCCAAAATTATGCTTACCAAAATTTCTCCCTTGTTAAAAATTTTCTCTTTTGTCTTTCTTTTCGGGCCCCATTTCCCTATACGTGTCTATCTAACATGATAAACATAAACAAGCATGCACTTATACAAGACAAAAGGTATATTCTCAGCAGACCCAAATACTAATAATAATAATAATAATAATAATAATAATAATAATAATAATAATATAATATGATGAACAGAACTAATAAAATTGATTGATAAAGTTAACAAAAAGACTCTCTCTTAAGAGGCTCAGAGTCTTGGAATACATTTGAAGAAGAAGAAGAAGAAGCAGCAAAGCTAAGATATTGGGGAAGAAAGTCATAGTTGTTATTGTTTTCAGCTGATGATAGGAGCAGAAACTTTTCACTATAATCTTGATCTAATAATTGACTTGGTAATAAGGTAGTATTGTTATTAGAAGGGTCTTGTTGCATCTGATGGATGCTTAGAATCTCTGCCTGAGCCACTGCAAGTTGCATTTGCAATTGTGTAACTTGATTTTGAAGGTATGATATTGCTCCAACACAACCATACACAGGGTCTCTCACTCTTGCAGTTGCCTCATAAACTAAACTGCTTACAGCATCTCCTCTTTGATCAATTGGAAGTTCCTATACATACATACATACATCAATAAATTATTAACCTTATTGCACAATAATCAAAGAACAATAATAGATGGATGCTAGTAATTTATTAACATTAATTGCAATATATAACATACACAAATACTTAAGTAGGCATATCCATATATTCCCATCAATAATTGGCAAATTTTCTATATGCTAAGCTTTAGAGTTTAGACATATTGAAGAATTAATTTGAAATATTTGTTTATATGTATATCTAAAAGATTTGATGGATGAAAAAAAGAAGGTAAGAAAGAGTTGGAGAGAGGTACCTGAAGCATTTTGCTGACATTGCTAGCGCCAAAGACTTTGTGCACAATGGCAAACTTGCGAGGATCATCAGAAGGAAAATAAGGAGCAAAGATGCATTCTTTGGTGCAACGCCGCCTCAACAATTTGCAAGAAGCACAAGGTGAGGAACCCCCCATTTGAAAACAAATTAAAGATTGTCCTTTTGTTTTTGTTGTTGTGTCATTTGATGTATATGTATATGAAGAGTAGTATATAATAACGTGAAACACAGCACAATGAAGCTTGGTATTTAAGAGATTGAACTTAAAATCCCTTATTTATAATATATATAATGGACGGTGAGATTAAAGTCGCTTTGCGCTGCCTAGAGTGTGTAGCATCACTAGATGCACATGCACTTCTTGTGAAACCATGAATTTATTTGTTAATAAATATAAATAAATATGGAGTTGATGTACTAAGGAAGAAATATAGAAACCACTTCTTCCCATGAAGACCATTAAAAAAAATGTGGTTCACATGTTAAAATTACAAGTTTAGACAACGGTATTTGAGGCATTTACAAGGTACTTAAGGGAGCAATAAAGTCAAAGAGTGAAGGGCAAATAATGAATTCAAAGGGTTATACTTATATAAATATAACTAATTAAGTTCCTAGGCGGTGGTCAAACACTGCCCAAGGCGCGTGATAGGTTGGCAATCCATGCACTTGTGTAGTTTTCACGTACACATTTGACTCTTAAACTTTCTATTATATATAAATATATAAAATTTAATTTGTATTTTCTATTAATGCAATTATGTAAATATATTTTATTTTATTTTATATGAACATATAATATATATTCTTATATTATTGTAAAATGCGTTTGACGTAATTACTTATCATCTCAATTTAAAAGGCATATAATATAAATTACATTATTACTGTTATTCCATATAAAAATTAGCATATTTTGTTGAATATCACAGATATTCTCTTACTATATAATATATTCTAGCATTTAAGAATTCAACTCTCTCGACATTATTATGTTATATTTAAAATTTAAATTCTAAACCAATAATTAATTAAAGAAAAAATATTCCATCCATACATGCATCACCTATATATATATAAAACATATTTTATAGTGGTCGTACATGCATTTAATATCCGAAGTACTCATGTATTTATGTGCTCTAAATAGCGAGTTATGATACAGCTATTAATCTTGGACAGATGGAGTATATTAAGAAAATAATTAACTAGTATAGTTCACTTTCTATCGGCTTTTGTGAGGCAGAAAACTTAATTGGAACCCTAACTTGGACCGAGACTACCCTGGAGAGAAGAGTTCAACGTGAATGTTTGTTGTCTCGGACTTTCAAATGGAAATAAACACGCTCAAAAAACACACTCTTTCTGTATATCTCTCGCTCCTCTTGCTTAGGAATTTAAGTTGAAATTATGTAATTATGAAAATGCTGAAAATGCTCTAATCTCTACATCTATAATCTATATGACTATCTAAAAAAAAAAGGAAATTGTTATATATCGAAAAATGAAATTTTCTTTTTCTCTATTTTTAAAATGTAAAATTTTCTATGAAATTAATATAACCTATTCTTTAGTCTTTTTGACTAAAATACCTTCCAATAATCATTATAATTAAAATATATAATTAGTGATAATTATTTAGTTGATACAAATAATGAGAATAAAATATACTTATTATTAATGTAATAAATTTCATTTTTTTAATATTTTAGCATTAATTACGAAATACAAAAAAAATTAAATTAAATACTTCTGTAACAAGTTAAAATATTTATTATTATTTAAATTAAGCAAACAATTATATATTACTAATTTTAAAAATATAATTATAATTAAAATAATTATTAAAAATATTTTAGTCAAAAGACTAAAGCATATCTCATTTTAATCTTGTAAGATATATATATATATATATATATATATATAGAAGAAACTTAAGAAGAATATCATTTAGACATCTTATAATAAATAGAAAAATCTCATTTTCTTTATAGTTATCACTATATTAATAAAATAATCGGTATCATTATTTTATAATGATCATCAAATCATCTTTTTAAAAATTTAAAATACTAAAAAAATATATAAATAATTATACTTTTAATTCATCTTTCATTATTTTTGTACAGACTTTTTTTATTTGTTTTATATTAAAATTTTTTTAAAATAAACAAAATTTAAATTCTAAATTTTTAAATTATTACAAATTTTATATTATATTATAAAATTATTTTTGTTAAAAATTTAAGATAAAAAATATATAAATAATTATATTTCTAACCATAATTATTAAAAAAACCGACTTGCAAAACACATAGTTAATATAAAATTAATCATGTTCAGTGGAGCCAAAGGAATGAGTTGTATACTCACAGTAGCAGCAACAGAAAATTATTGGGCAGCTGCAAATCATGCATGGTCATGTTATTGCAATGCTCCTGCATATACTGCAGACAATACTTATAATTACTAAATGATTATATTATTATAAATAAGTAAGAAGCCTAGCTGTTTGATTAATGTATGTTATCGAGACTATGAAAGCCTCCATGGATATATTATTTTAAAGAATAATCTTGTTAAGTAACCCACAGAAATCTAGCTAATAAATATTTTTAAACTACATTTTATACTAATTAATTATTATTAATTAGTAATTATTTAAATTTTATTTTTTAAAATGTAAAATTAATAATTATTAATTGTAATTATTTAAAATTAGTTAATTAGGAGTTGTTTACTCACAAAATCAAGTTCCACCAAGCTCTGAAACACTGAAACCCTAAAGCCTATTCTACTTCTTTGCATTAAATGCACTTCACATGATTCTACTCTACAAATCTTTTCTTACGAGGAGTAATACTCAATTCGCAATGTTGGTGGTTCAATTAATTGGGTACATATATGACCATCAAGTCTTCTATAGTCACAAGTATATATTTTACCTATTAAAGAAAATATTATGAATTTTGATATGAAAAGCTTTTATTGAAAATTCAGATATTTGATGTCTCTAATGCCTTCTGTAGCATGTTTATTAAAAAAATAAAAAAATAAAAATAAAACTATCTACTCTAAATAACTTTAACAAGTGTTCTTAGCAAAATTCTTAAATATATATTTTTTTAGTATTCGGTAAATATTCAAAAATAAGGGAAATGATATAGTTTAAAAATAAACATGATTAAAGGAAAAACAGGCATCTATATATTTCTCTATCCTTGAAGAAAATCATGAAACGCAAGCTCAGACGAATGATGACAATAAAAAATGTACCTCCAGCGATCGAAAGATTAATAATAATACATAATGTTTTTATGAATAAATTAAATATCCTAATAAAAATACTTGTTAAAATAAGTTTTAAAAAATGTGCTAAGTTACTTTTTCGTGTGTATTGAAATCATTAAATCTTAAAACAACTTCAACTTTTATATTATAATCAAGAACAAATATCCTAATAATAATAATAATAATAATAATAATAATAATAATAATAATAATAATAATAACTTTCCTCCATTGCCTTGGCTGACATGGAAGATTCGGTTCTGGACATGAACGTGGTCTTCTAAATCTAGAACAATGGGACTAGGACTAGTAAAATAAGATTGGCACGCGAAAACAATGTTATAGACTTATTGAAACCCATCATGAGGTAGCTCAACATAGTTGATTTATGGTGCTAAATGCTAATGTCTTCTTCTAAAATAACTAGTGTACGTCAAAGAGTTAAGTTGATTTAATCATTTAAGACGAATGATTCATCGCTTATCAAGTTAAACGTGTAGTCTTGTCTCCTATTCCACCGCATACCAAAGCCAAAACAATTTATCTTTCATATCTATAGTATAAAATAGTTTTACATTTGTATTTAATTATATAACATTATATTAACAAAAATAAATATTTTTTATATTAACAGTTTGAATAATTATTAAAAAATAGATATAATTATATGATTATGTAAAATATTTTATACTTTACTGCATTAAAATTAAACTCATATATTAAAAGTGAAACTGAATGAAAAATATTAGATGATTATTTTTTTCTTACATCTGAATTAATAACAGTTAATCATCTATTTTTTACATTTTAAGTGTTGACGTTCTGATATTTTCCAAAGTAAACAGCCAAATTAACCTAGTTAGACATGAAGATAAAATATTACCATGTATTAATTATTTTGTAAGACCTCCAAATCTGACCGAGTGTAAGCCGAGGGAAAGGAATTGGAAGTGCAGTTTGACAAATGAGGCAACATAGAGACAGAAAATTTACTTGATATGTGAGAAGCACAACTGTCCTGAAATTCAATTTCAATGGCTTGTGCATATGGATTTCAGTCCCCAATGTGGTTAGTACCATCTATTTTCAACATGTTTTGTTTGCTATGACCAACCTGCAAAGCACATTTTAAAACAATAATAATTACAAGGCACATGATCACCATCTGTAGGGCCTCCATACTATCTCCCCCAGGACTTCAACGGAACGACTAACGAGTGAAAATTTAAAGTCTTAAATTAAACGTTTTAATAATGGGAGCAATAATTTATTAGTATATTCAAGTATTAGCAATCCAATTAGCTTATACTCAAAATCAACAGTATATACTAAACTCCAAGCCATGGATCCTAAATGACCAATTCAATTAGTATTATTGATTCAACTATTTTTAAAGTTCAGCAAGTGTTGCTATAAGATTGTCCCCAAGATGTTGTAAATTATAAAAGGCAATAACTTATCATTCTATAATTCTATTCTTGGAGGTTAAACATTAATACAGTAGTGAATAATGCAAAATTTGTTGTAGAATAATATATCTATTCATTTACATATGCATGGTTCTCAATATATATATTATATAACTGGAGAGAGTTTCACTATGGAAGGAAAACACTTTCAACGTTTTGGATTAGAATTCTTGTTTAGAACTTAACTCTAATTAATTTATAAACTTTATTTTAAATCAGAAATGAATGAAAACTCATAACATAATTTAAGTTAAGAAGTATTTAATTTAAATAAGTAATTTTGATGTAATGATATTTTTCCAATAATAATGAATATTTTCAAAAGGGATAATTGAATATTAAGAAAGCTGGATTCTAGTCCCATAAATCCCATTAGTAAAGGGATTAACTCAGAGAGACAAGATTTATGACTTACCTTCTGCTATGACCTAATTCTTGTTCTATATTAATCCAATTAAACCCAATTATTCGAATACATTCCTGAAACCTCATGAGAACTCCCCTTATTAAGGGTAGTCAGGAAGGTTTTCTATTTTTAGCATTTGGTAATTGGTAGTTAGGCTTTCAGTTACATTCAGTTTTAGGCTAACAGCTTTCTGTTATTGTATCAGACCTTAGCAACTATGTATATATATATATATATTCTTGGTCTTACACCTCTTGTATATTTATTTCATTAGATGATAATTCAGATATGAAAACTCTTCTCTCATTCTCTTCCAATCATATTCGAAAGCCTTTCACCATTACCACGACTGAGCTATTCTTGTTGTGTTCTATTTCGCGTACAATCCTCTAGAGCACTTTACACCACTAACTTAGAATCCGTGCAAGTATACCCCCACTACTGAAGTGTCTTAGGTCTGGAACAAGAAAGATAGTAGAGATTTGTATCTCAACCTCACACAAGGGAAGAAAAGTCAAGTAATTATGATTTCCTAATTCTTATTTAAAGAAAAAAATACCTCCAGAGGAGAGCAGTATAAAACAAAATAAATCATAAAAATCAACTCCTAAACACATACAAGGATATCAACCGCGAGTACCTAGACACCACTACCTCAAAATAATAGTTATATTTGAGTAGTAGTTCTTTAACTCAGTGTTAGTCTGTTAGACTAATTCATTTAGCCTAACTCATACATTGTGCATAGTTGCATCATTTTAGCCATCTTATTCGCTGATGCTTTGTGATAGCTTAGCACTTAAAGAAATGATGTTGTGTCAATGCTGTGTTAATTTGATTATATACCCAAAAGAGGAATGCTAGAGGACCAACAAAATTTATTGTTTTTGTCCAGCAGTTAACCATCAATGTTTAAAAGTGTGGGCTAAAATTTTTGAAAAATGAGGATTCAAAAGAAAACAACTCTGGAGAGAACAAGACCAGTATTACATATATGGTGCAATATAGATGACTCCAGAGTCCAGATAAATATCACTCTCAATTGGTATATCCATGCCCATACAGAAGTATACCCGATACAGTGTTGACAGAGTATGAATAGTTAACTGATGGAATAAAATATGATGAATCATGTCCAAATGGTGTGTACAATGTAACATCAGAAAAACGTTTCTAGTGTGTTATTTACTTCTTATGTTAGTTGTTAGTTTGTTACATATCTTTCAGCGTGTAACACCAAATCCAAACAAGGTTTAAACTAGAATCAATATGCCAATTTTATAAAAGCATGACATGCTTGAACAATGAATAAGGTCACTAAAAATAATCTGCAATCAGATATTGAATTCACCTCAAATTTAGATGTGATCCATCTAATTCATCATTGATCTTCAGAAGACTTTGGTGTTGGTACAACCTTCGCAAATTCTGTCTTTTAATTCCATTTCTGAACGCAGTGCTTGCCGGACATCTTTTTTCTTTGTAGGATAAACCTGACATTTTCTGCTCGCTTGTTTTCCTTCTAAGGTACTCTTCTGCTTGCACCTGAACTGATGATGAGAGAAAATTTGTAAAGAACAAGTGACTACTTTAATTCTGTATAAGAATTCTTTTAATTTAAAAAAAAAAAAGGTTCTTTTAACATCAACGCTGTATATGCTATATAACTCATCAAGAATGGAGAAAAGGTGACATTCGAAAATTCTCTGATATATCCATCCAAAGATGTTTAGGATTTTAAAATAAACGATCCTTCATAGACTAGCAACTGATAAATAACTTCAATGAAGCTTGATTCAAAATAGCTATAAAGTTAAAACTAAACAATAAGTAGGACTAGTGCTAAAAGGGAGAAATCTCGGGGAAGCATCCTACAAACAAAAATGAAAATTAATAAGAAAACAGAGAGGAGAAGAATACAGCAAAGTTATATGCAGCATCACAGCATTTCAAATATGAAAAATTTAGGACAGTCATGGAAAATGAATATTGTAAAAGATACAATCCTATGACAAAGCAAATACTCGAACAAAATGATGCCTTCACAGATGTGAGCATGGGAGTTCTACTCTAACCAAACCAATAGAACACCATAGATTGCATACATAAACAAAATTAGTTCCTAGCTGCAACAAAAATCCTTAGAACAAATCAAGAAAAATTTTCCCTAGTATAAAGGACATGAAGAATAAAGGAAAAAAGAATCATAGATAAGGGAGGGCCAGGAAATAAATGCGTAAGTCAAGAAAACCTCACTACTTAATATTTTTCAATCACATAATCCAAAATGATTTGAAGTCAAATCTGCTTGCAGTATTCACATTTGCATTGATGACAGGAGTTTTCAATGCAAAAGATAAGGAGATACCAGATCGTGAAGCTACCAATGTCATTGCACGGTTTCTGAGCCTTGTAATCTCGCTAATAGCATTCAGATTTTCAGTAAATGCGTCTGGTCCAGGCTTTAGAACATCATTATTCCCGTGATATGACAATGCATTTTCACATGCCTAATTTCCAGACGGAGAGTGATGAAGCATACAGTTAATTCAGATTTCAATCACCAAAAAAAGAAAAAGAAAAGAAAACAACAGCTAAAATTTAGCAAATGTATCACCATAAAATTAAAAAGGTAGCCATTAACAAAAAAAAAGTCCAGAGTATGGTTGAATTGCTTCTTCTACACAACATTTTCAATCACAATTCACAATTCAAAACACTGTTAAATTCACTCCAAAAATGTTAAAGTCCCTGACTCACTAAGATATTGACATCAGTTACAGATTCTGTTCTCTTTTTTTTTTTTTTTCTGTTGACAAGAAATATGGCTTGTTAGGTTCGTTGTCTTATCCTCCTTCAAATTGCAGTTTTCAGATCATAATTATACACTTCAAACAAACGCACCCGCTCTCTCTTATATATATATACCTTCTCTGCAACAGAATGAAAACCATTATTCAGCGCATCCTCCACAAAGCGCAACCATTCCAAAGGCGTAACTCGAAGCCATTGATATTTGGAGGACTTCGTTTCTCTCATAACTAAAGCCTCGTACCTCAAGGCCAAGCAACTCTTCAGAGAAAACCATAATTAAAAAAAATGTTGAATAAGCACATCGTCGCTCGCTAGTAATTCTTCAGGATTAGAAGATGAAATGAAAATGAAGATGAAATAAAATAAAATACGCCAAAATGAAGCAGAATTCTGATTCATCTAAAGCGTGAGTGTCGTGGAACTCCGAAGCACAAGAAGAAAGTACCTCATGATCGCCGACGAGTGCGAAAGCACGGACGAAAAATTCAAGGACGAGAAGCTTCTCGTGAACGGTTTTGTCGGAGATAGAAAGGAGAACGGAGATGGATTCAGATCTGAGGAGTTGCGTAACCTCAGAACGGACTTCAATCAGCGATTTCACATCCTTGGAGACCAAAAGCGATCCAAGGAATTGAAGTGTCGAGTCGCTGAAACTGGGAGAAGGAATTGCAAAAGGTTATGTTAGAGAGAGAGAGAGAGAGAGAGAGAGAGAGAGAGAGAGAGAGAGAAAACCTTCTAGCTTGGATTAGCGAGCGAAGGAGAGAAAGTGGTTGCTCTGTGCAGTGTGACATCGCGGGAAGAAGGATTGAGCGGTTCGGAAAGGTACTTGGTATTTGAAAAAGAAAATTTCAAATTATATTATATATTAGGACTCTTTTTCGGTCACGAAATTGTTTATTTTTTTTATTTTGGCCCATGGATTGGACAGCTCTCAATTTTAGATATTACCCATTCAGGTGTACCACACTCACACATACAATACAGGTTTTATCACACCCAACTACAGCTGGGAATAGATGTGGCTATGCGAGGCCAACAAATAGGTTATCGGTACAAAGAGACAACTTATTTTTTATTTTTTTTCATTCTTTTTGTTAATTTTTTATAATTATATTTTTAAATTATTATATTTTTCTTCTCAAATTTTTTAAATAAAAAAGTGAAAATAAATTGAATTTTTATAATTTGTTCTAGTTTATCACCAAAAAGAATATAAACCATAAAATTGTGTGTCTCTGTCCTTTGTGTCTTGTTCTCAATGTCTTGTATTGTGTTCTTCTCAAAACAAACACAACCTAGTGAACTAAAAGAAACACGATATAAAGTAAAAAAGAGGTTCACCGAAAAAAAAAAGTACAAAAAGTGGAAATTACCAACCCAAAAAGGTACAAAAAGAGGAGGAGGATGTTCAGTTAAAAAAAAAAAGATTAGCATAATTATGTTTTTCTTTGTCACATCTTCTAAAATAAAAAGATAGAAGAGAAATCAAATCCTTGTGTCAAGTATATATCAAGTGATAAATGCTGGCGTTATAAGAATTCATTTTCATGTGCACATTGATATTGTCATGGTGATGCCATGCATGCGAAAAAAGAAAGTAGTTATGTGAAGACTAGTATGAGCGAAAAGCAAATTATGAATCATGATACATGCATTTCGCATAATATGTGACTTTCTCATTCTAGGTATACTTATGATATTCTTTACATGCAATAATGATTGATAAGCGCAGAAGTTTCTGAATTTCTGTGTTCTCTTTTTATTTTATAGTCAGGTAAGTAATTTTCCGACGGTTGCAGCTGCTCAACGCAAGGATATTCATCACTACACAGTACACACTACTGGTTGGGTAAGTCATGCCATGTTATTAAAGGCATTATACAGAATAATGACTGATTCAAATGAGTTTCATTGTTAAATTTGCTAAACCAAATTAAATCAATTGAAAATCGAAGGACTAGATAGAATTTGATAAACTATTCTAGGTTAATTACATTGTAAGCAATCAAATTAAATCACATACAATTTGAAAGAGATTGGGTAATACTCATTTCCAATTTCCACATTGTGTGTCTTCACTATTCAAGTTTTTTAAGGATTTGGTTAAGATTTCATATGAAAAAGTACCATTAATAACTCCAACAAATAGCATTAACGAAATATTTTCTACAAAAAGGCTTCCAACTTTTAATTGATTTTACTTTTCTCATTAACTATAACTGCAAGCTAAAATAATGATATTAAGGAGAGGGCTTTCATTTGTTACAAAGATGGTATGTTATCACAACGTTATGAAGAAGTAAATACAAAGGCAAGAACAAAATCAAAGCAGCATTCATGGGTCCATCTGCGGCCAAAAAAGCCCATCGGTCAATTTAATTGTATATTAGATCAACTATATGGCTTTCAAGTTTCAAGTACATTCACTCGAGCAAAGACGAGCAAGGGGAAGAACATAAGGCGTTGGTAACTGACGTATGACCAAAATGAAGGGCATTCTGTTAGCAAGTGATTCCCCGAATAAGCAAAGAACCATGGAAGCTTGATGTAAGAACCACGATTTAAGGCATGTTCTGCCATCGCCCCCAATCCCCATTGCAGATAATCACCGTAGAATAGTTGCATGGAAATCTGAACTACAACGTATATCTAAACCATGCAGAAGATAATACCAATAGATACGTATAACGAACAGTTAAAAATGAACACACTAGCTATTATTTAATATTTATTAATACTTGTTCAACCCTAAGGGAAGGGCGAATAAGAGACTTTATACATACATTATTAATATAAAAATAGATGCTGGATTGATTCGACTTGAGAATAAGACTGGAAAAAAGATAAACCAATAAAAGGCAAAAAGAGGGGGGTTTCTGTCATGGAGTTTTGTTTAAAGGGCTTCTGCACTCAAATCAATAATGTACGAGTTGAATTTCTACAAAACTGAAAATATTTGAATTTGAAATTGCATCATTTCTTTAATTAAATAATACACACAAGACATGGTAAAATATTCCGAATTTCCGTATTTCAGTAAACCTGCCACCTGATAAGTCGCCAATCAATCAAGGACTAGTTTTCACTACTCAAATGCAATAACACAACCATGACAAAATTGCTAACATCATGTTTGATCCTTTTGCATTAAGCAAAATTGCTAACTCATGCCATTCCTGTTCAATGCAATAATTTTAACTCACCGTGTTGGTTTCAAAATATGGGAATTGTACAATCAAATGCATTTGTTGTAAATGAATACTGCTTTTCCACTAAGTCATCGCTTTCCTTTCAACTGGCCATGATTATAAAAGCAATTTAACAGCCAACCTATCCACTTCTCTGGCAAAAGCATATTATAGACGACAAACTCTCATTCGGATTCATTAATTATCCTATGGAACTATGACTAATAAAGCATTATATTTGTTAATGACATTACCAGCTTGTACCACACACATGGTTTTATTCCAAGCAAGTATAAAACACATTTTCATGAAAGCGACACTCACCTGAAAAATCAACCTACCTTAGCAGCAAGCAATTTGGAGAATATCCACTTGTCTCTATAAAAACATTCACATGATTGAATTAATCCCTGTTTAAAGATCAAAAACCTACCAGCCAGTGACAGGAAACACAAAGGAGCAAAGAGGCCTCTGCTCAAAGTACGTGAACAACCTACCTCTTTGCTTCCAGTTCAAGAAACCAGCCAACTGAAATAATAAATCCCTCAGCCCACAATTCATAGTACATAAAATGCTCATGTCAGAGCTCTCAGTAGGGTCGTGACCGGTTCCCACCATAATGCTCACGCCTATCAGGCCCAGAATTATCTCTATAATTGTCTCTGCGCCTATCTCCACCATAGCCACCTCTATTGCCCCTGTAAACAAAAGAATGCAAATCAACAATCAACTTTGAATTTTGACAAAGAAACATGAAACAATATATATATATATATATATATAAACCTCAATTGATATACAAAACTACAAGGTCATTTTATGAAATCAATAGATAAAGCAAGTACCTGTCAAAGGGACTAAACTTATTCCAATATATTTAGACCAAACGATAACCTTGAAAATAATTCTTACTTATTTTTTTCCCATTGTTTTAATTGATAGGGAAGTCATTCAATACTCCAACTTCAACATTTACTCAAGAGAATACGATCTACATATATGAAGAACGGCGCTGAACCCTCAAGTTCAACAATATACTAGTACCGAGCATTTTAGGTTCGTCAACATTTGGACTTAACAATGAGAGCGACCGTCACATTCCTACTAGTCCTTCCAACCTAAACCCACTGTCACTTCAACTATGAACTTTTATGGTGTACGTATTACGAAAAATAGCACAAGTATCTCTATCAAAATATTTAACATAATGAAACCGCTCAACATTTATCATTAACCCATGATTATATGCAGGCCGTGGTGCAGATTTTTCTGCCATTGCAACACTGATTTTATAACCCCTCAAATCGTAATCTGAAATGCAGGAGTTATTATTAGTACTCTTCATATTCAAGAACATATATAAATATGCTAGTAGAGAAGCCAGATAAATACTATTGTAGAAACCGCCGGCTGAGTGTGCTGCAGAGGGATCTTCATAAGCAAGGCAGGCATCACCCTTGTTATTCCCATTCTCATCAGTGTATATTTTTATATTCCAGGGCCACTGATCCTTATAACCCCTCTTCTGCTTTATTCTACCAACCTACAGAGTTAAAACACAGATATGTAACAAAATTCCAACCATGTTCAACAAAAGCTAGTTAAATATAATCATATTTTCCCCTGCACAGCAATCGAGTATTTTTCTTACATGAAGCACAAATAATCAACCAATATAGCACATAAAAATATGCTTAGGGACCAAGAAGCAAGAACATTCCTCACATAATTTATTTTAAGAAAAAAAGAAAACCCTTTATAATAGCTTGTGCAGTAGGCAACAGATCAGAACATTACTTGACCAATGCCTCCAAAAAGTTCTCTCAATTCTTCGGTAGTCACATCTGGTGGTAGGTTGGAAATGTAGATTCTAGAGTTGTCACAGGTATCATCACAATTCTCATCACACTGCTTCACTGGAGCTGCAGGCTCAGCAGGAGCACCACCATACCCACCTCGACCACCACCGCCAGCGCCAGCATTATAACCACTGTCATATCCTCCTGGGGGCCCACTTCTACCACCCCCACGTGCATCGGTTACATTATCGCCACCATAACCACCCGTGTTACCTCCATAAGATGGAGGATATGAAGTAGGTCCACCAGTATAGCTTGTAGGTGGGGGACCAGCATCTGTTCCATAATTTGAATTTCCATCGTAAGAATTATAGGAGGGTGGGTAGTTACCACCAGTAGAACCACCATAAGTTTGGGCTGCAGGAGGGGGAACTTGACCATAGCCACCGTCCTCTCTCCCCTGATTACCACCATATGAACCACCTCTACTGCCACCTCCACCTCTACCATCATTATTACTACCCCGCCCACCAGTATAGTCATTACCCCTGCCTCCATCATAGTTACCAGATCTACCCCCTCTGTTATTACTATACCCTCCACCTCCACCACCTCCTCCTCCTCCTCCTCCTCTGTTATACCCACCCCCACCACCGCCGCCGCCACTACCACGATCATTACCACCAGTAGGAGATGGAGTACCGCATTTGTTACACTCAACCCTTCTTGCAAAGTTCAAGTTTCCACAACTAGATATAGAAATTTCCAGTGAAGTTCATAATAATAATAATAATAATAATAATAATAATAATAATAATCAACATACTTAAAATTAACAAGTTGAGTTACTGGAATTTTAAAGAATTGGTAAAGAATTGATAGATCACAAACCTTGGGTTAGGGCAACGCCAATCTCCGTCTCTGCCACTACCACCGCCACCGCGGCCACCACGACCGCCACCTCGTCCGCCACGATCTCCACCACCTTGATATCCACCACCACCTCCTGAAATTCAAATCAAATTATAACATGAAATATATGAACAAAAAATTGAATCAAACAAATTTGAAAACGACAGAGCCAGAAACACAAACCTCGACCACCATAGCCTCCACCTCCTCCCCGACCACCATAACCACCACCGCCGCCTCCCCTTCCACCATAACCTCCGCCATCGTTTCCACCATATCCTCCGCTCCTTCCACCATAGCCACCACCATCGCCACCTCCACTGCCATATCCACCCCCTCCACCGCTGCCTTTCCCTCCGTATCCCCCTCCGCCATCACCACCTCCACCATAACCCCCTCCACCGGAGCCGCCTCCTCCATAGCCTCCACCTCCATAATTACCACCGCCTCCATAACCACCGGAAGCACCGTAGCCTCCTGTAGCTCCATAGGACGGTGGCGCAGAGCCGCCACCGCCTTCTTGACCGTACGCTCCAGACATGATTCTGATCTAGGGTTCGCAAGAAACACTGCTTTCTAGAAAGAGAGAGAGAGAGTAGTGAGAATATTTTGCGAACACGAGCTTTGTTAAGTGATGTAGAGTTGTAGTAGCCAAAGAACTGTGTGACTGTGAACTGAGTCACCTAGTGAAGTCTCTAAGCCCAACCCTTTGCATACTAATGGGCCCGATTGGGCTAATGCATGACCCATACAAATACTGAAAATTAATTGTGCACAAAATATAATTAATTTGGATTGGCGTGGTAGTCACTCATCCACTTTATATAAGTATCAAAATTCGAATCTCATTTTGTACATGTAATAATTATTAGCCATCAACAAACTCTTAAATAGAATTCAAATTCACTATAAATTAGGCTGCGTTTGTTTACAAAGACAAGACACTGAGACATTGACACAGAGACACAAAATCATGTTTGGCAGAGAAGACATGGACAGAGACAGTGTGTCCAGAGACACTGAATTAGTGTATTTTGTATCAATCCTAACAAGAAGGACACAGAGACACTAACAAGAGACACAACTTATTTTTCATTATTTTTTTCATTATTTTTGTTAATTTTTCATAATTGTATTTTTTTATTACTATATTTTTCATCTCAAATTTTTTGAATGAAAAGATGAGAATAAATTAAATTCTCATAATTTGTTCTAGTTTATCACCAAACAGAATATAAAAACACAAAATTTTGTGAGTGTCTTGTCCTGTTCTTAATGTCTTGTTCTGTCCTATTCTCAGAAACAAACGCAGCCTTAGTTCTTGACCTCTTAGCATGGAAAATTCACTAGACAATAAAAAAAAATTTATGCACAAAATATGTTTTTTTGTAAGACTTAATCAAGTGATTAGCTCACTAATATGAAGTAAATTAGTTTTGGCCTGCGTGTTACCATAAATAAAAAATAGCACTGCAAACAACGTGACATATAAATAGTTAGAAAATGGTAGTAATTTTGTGATAAATTTGTGAAAGAACGGCCGATTGGTATTTTTTCCGGTAATGCAACGAGTACCATTTACAAATATCTAATCTGCATTGTTGTATTGACAAAAATTACTAGCTTTCGCCCCTTAAATTTTTTACAACAATCAAGATTAAGCTCAAATCACCAAACAGGAAAAAAAATGTGACAAATTGAATACTACATCTGCATGAACAACTTAAAAAATAAGTTCTAGGAATTTCATTCACCGAGAAACATGTACAACAAAATTGCAGCAAGCCAGGGAAGCTGCGAAAAAATGACCATTTTTTACCCATGTCAAACTATCACCAACTGGATTGCTATCACTAAAATCATCCACTGAAAATTATACAAACCGAAAAGTTTGGCATGAGATGTCCAGATCTCAATTGAAAACCTGCAATTATCCATAGACGGATCGACCGATGTGATTAAACCAAGTCCGCCAAAGTCACAGCTTTCGGCTCTCTGATCATGCTCCTGATAGTAACTATTAAAAGCATAAGATATGTTATTAGGCCAGCTGATATTGAAGCAAGATCCGCCGGGGGACAGCGCAGTACAATCAGCATTCGAACAAGCATCTAAAGCGCTGACTGTTGCATTAGACAAGTCCTTGTTGTTGTTCACAACACACCACTTTGAAGAAAGGTACTCAACATTTTGTGCATCCACAAGGCCCTTTGAACCCTGGCCAAGATCCACATGGTACTTTGCTTGGCCATCAAAAGTGAACAAACCCCAATGTCGTTCAAAGTTTCCGGCAGCTATGCTCCTTTGGTCCTCGTCGAGAAGGCTTAAGATGTAAGTTTCTAGTGGAGGATGCCGTGGTCTAAGTGGAGTCCCCAAGTTGCTGTGAAGGTGGTTCATAAGGCCTTTCATAAAGGATTCAGCTAGATTCGAGCTTGCGTTGGCAGCTCCGTCTGTTGGCCAACCAATCTTTGCCACAACAATGTCCATACTAGGAAATCCTGCTGTTGATAATGCAGTCACGACAGTATCATAGCTCAAATCGAAGCTGTTTTTGTAAGCTTTATGGTTAAAATTATGAGGTTTTGCGGTTTCTTTAAAGAGGGAAAAGTCCAGTGATGTGTTTTTCGCTTGTAGGAGAGTCAAGAATGGAGAAATGGTCACAAAGAAAGGTGATCCATTCTTGTCAAGAAATGTGAGGAGCTCAATCATGGTTTTGTTGAGGTCCGGTCGAAAATGAACCCCGGATGAGGACATGTTAGATTCTGACTCAAAATTGTCAAGGCTGCACGGGACCACTACTTTCACTTTGCTGTCCAAATTCGCTCTCTTTAAAGCTGCTTGAATGTTCATAGCCGCTCCAACAACGAAAGGCTGAAATTGCTCACCATAACTTTTGAGAAACGGCTCATCACCAACAGCAACATATCTGCAAAAGTATGATAGGTAAAGCTGAGACAACAGAGATTCCGCCTTCCCACAAGCTCTAATTTCTTAAATCCCAATATCAAGGAGTGAGTTATACTCATTCTTACAACTATAGGGAAAGAACCATATACAATAAAATGTGATTAAAAAGTTTAGACTCCTACTCTGGATGCCAGAATAGTAAAACAAATTATGATTAAAAGCTTGATTTTGTGAAATACCTATTAGGGAGACAGAAAAACTTCGATCGACACAACTTAAAACAAAAGTGCAATGGCAATTGCCAACCAATGCGCCAACATGTACTTGTAGTAAATTATTAAGGCATAAAAGAACCATACACATACAGCATCAATATTTCAGTGCAGCAAGAACATTTGAGAAACAAAAGGTAAGAATTTAAAGTTTCTGACTAGCATGCATGGTGAGATTAGAAAACAGTAATGTTATTCTGTTCAAATCAAAAGCAACATTTCACAAGATTTTCCCACTTGAGCTTGCACCAAGAAAGCAAATACAAAGAAAATTAACATGGTCACGGCAAAAGAGGTGAATTCAAGGAATTATGCATTATCTTGTTTCATTCAAACCCTGAAAATCTGCAGGTGTTTCTTTCTTCCATTTCCTTTAACAGAATCCTGATATGTTCCTATAGCACTGTTCATGCATTAATTAACCAGACTTTCACACTTAAATTAAACTGAACACAAGCCTTCAAAAATATTCAGGACCATTACTTAATTGAACACTAGCAAGTAGCAACATCACCAAAAGCATTTTTCTCACTAGGTAAGTTCAACTACACATGAACATAACTTAATTAAAACATAAAATAAATGATAAATGAAAGTGAAGCTCACTCAATTTTAGCTGCATTCCCCCCATTGGAAACGTAGCGGGTGACATTATCATGGACCCAAGTGTCAGAAGCTTTGATAGAAGAGTTGAATGTTTTGAGCATGGAGTTGGGAACACCAAGAGTGATAGCAAGGTTGGAGCGAGAAAGAGCTTGAAGAACATGAGGGTTTGCATCAAAGAGCTTAACCTTGTTGATGTTGTTGGACTTCAAGAGCTTGACGACGATGTGGGGTGGCAAGGGGTGTGAAGCCATGGTGCCCCAGTTGACACCAATAGCTTCAGAAACAGTGAAGAGGATGAATGCGAGTGTGGTGATGAAGTGGCAAGTGCTACTCCCCATTTTTTGGTACACTGAAGGGGTCTTTTCCTTCTTGAGTTAAGAAGAGTGAAGAGTGAATTGTTATTGGGTTAGAGGGAGAGACAAATGGGAAAGAAATGCGTGTTGTGTGAGTTGGGATCAATGGATCATTTTTTATGAAATAAAATCATTAAGGAGAAAAGTTAAGAACCATCAGAATTTATTAATTTTTATTATTATCTAATTATTAATTAAATTTTTTAGTTTAATAATTTTAATCATGTTTTTATATTAATAATTAATTAATAATCAAAATTAATAAATTTTAACGAGTCTCTAATAATTTTTTTTTTATCATTTTTCATAATTAAAATGTCTAAAAGTTGAATTTATAACTTTATAAATATGAAAATACATACCATTTTAATTAACATCACACTTGTTATGCCAATGAGTTATAGGCTTATAGCTCAAATGGCATAGTCTCTTCATATTCTAAAGGACTCTAATTATCTCAAAAATAATGAGAAAAAAATATTTTTTTAACATTTAATTTTTATTTTTGTAAGACTGATTAGCTCTTCTGTTAATATTTTTTTATCATTAACACATGAACTAATCAATCTCATAAAAAAAAAATTAAGAATAAAAAAAAATATTTCTGTTAATATTTTTTATCATTAACACATAAACTAATCAATCTCATAAAAATAAAAATTAGAAATCAAAAAAATATTTTTTTATTTAAAAATTTTGTAATTTTTTCAAAAAAATTATCAAGAATTAATTTAAGTATTCACTCTTTATAAAAAGGTGTGAAAGGAATGTCTTGCACAAATTGCTTTTCCTAAAATAATTTTCATAATACAAATATTTTTGTACCGTTTCTAAAACTCAGACTCAAAATATTTTAATTAAAATATAAAATATTTACTATCTTAATTAACTTTTTATTTATTATTATTATACATAGTTAATTTATTATAAAAATGGTTTAAAAACATGTTAGTGCTTATTAATACCATGTTTTATAAATAGAAAAGAAGAATATATATTTTCTTATTTGTCCCCATATATTTAAAGGACAAGTTAATAATATATCAAGTATATATAGGTTTCTAAAATAAAAGCTTTATTGAAAATTTGAAAATTCGTCGAACTAAATAAAACTTTTTTTTGTCTAAATAAAATGCAAACAAAAAAAGATTGGGTTATAACTTATAATATTAACTTTGAGCCAATTTTTTGGCCTTTTAATAGGATATTAGGTTAGAATTTGAAATATTTTTGGAAACTTTAGATATTTAGATTGGATTGTTAAAAAAGTTGTTAAAAACATTAAAAAATGGTTTAAAAATGGGAAAAAAAAAGACTTAAACATGCTAAATGTGCTAGTTCATTTGTTTCGCCGAATAGCTCCTTTGATTCATGGGTTAAATTAACCTTAGTTTGTTAAACGTTTCATTTTCACATTGCCTATTTTTAAAGCTAAAAGCTTGGTCATTTAAAATGGTTAAATAAATACACATGAAAGACTCGACCCATTTTAACAGCATTAATAGTTTAATACATATATTAGCAACTCAACTAGCGGTACTAATAAGTAAGGTTGGGTTTAAGCTCCATCCGAATTTACTTATAAATTTAAATTTATTAATCCGAATTTTACTCGTACACTAAAACCCTCAGTTCAATTATATCCGACTCGATCAGCAAAAAACAAATTTATTTTTATTCACATACAACATCTAATTACTCCACAATTCATAATACCAAATATTATTTATTTACTATTATTAAATACAACATATAAATACTAGTGCAAAAAATAAAAATTTAAATTTAAATCTTCACTTGTTCATCATATGTATATATATTTTTATGAACATACCCATTATATATCAAAGATGCGGAAAATAGTGTTCCCAATCCTAATTCCAAAAGGTGTTTTGAGCCCCTTTTTATTCTGGTAGAAATTAATACAATTTATAATCCACTTACATAATAAATATCTTAAATTTTAATTAAGATATTTGGGATTTAAGTTTTAGAAATAATAAAATATATAATTTTTTATAAATTATATATAATACAAGATATTTAAACAAAAAAGTTGCACACCAAATCCCTCTCAATTTCTATTATATAGATAGAAAAAATAAATAATTAACAATACTACGTATAAAAAATTATCACTAAATTAATTGAAAATATAAAATACATGTATACACGGATACATAATATCTATAATTCAATAGATACAAAATCGACTATATCTCAATAATTCAAAAACTCAAAAATTATTTTTAATATAAAAATAAAGATGACATTTTATTTAAATATTGATATTTAAAATATATTATAATATTATAAAAATTATTTAATACACCTCACGTGTTAATTAGAATGTTGTTATGTATTTAACACATTTTCACATATTGGCCAAAATATTGCCACGTGAACAACACCTTCCCTCACGTATTACAACACACAATATGCCCTTACATATTGACTCTCTACCTATAAAATTCATCCACATCTAATTACACTAAATATTTTCATTTTTAATAAAATTATCAATATTTTTTTCATATAAAAAACAACCATTTGTACCCATGAACTTTACGAACGCTGACAAAAGTACCCATTAAAGAAGAAAACTAATGTTGTATCCATCAAAGATGGATCCCGTACGACAAAAGTACCAAAAACTGAAATTTATGTTGACTTTTTAATAAAATTCCATAATTACCCCCACCATTATTTTCAACCCTCCTCTCTTCTTCCCCAAATCTCAAACACCTCCAATGCCTAAAAACCCTAATCTCAATACCTAAAAATCCCAAATGATCATTTTTCCAACCCTAATCTCAATACCCCTTTCAACAATTTTCAACCCTCTATTTATTCTTTTCATCAATTTTACCACAAATCTCATGTCCAACACCAAGCATAGTACCTCTTCCATGGTTGGTGAGCCTAACCACTGCAACTGCAGCTTGTGTTGCTGCTACAGCAGCAGCTGCAGTAGCAGCAGCTGCAGTAGCAGCAGCAACATCAATGTCATGATTGTTCTGCTCTTTCACTGATTATGTAAAAAGATTGCAACCAAGCTGCTTCAGCTGGAGAAATGTTTGGTGGAATGGTAGCTGAATTGTGACACAGAACTTTAGAATTATTTGAATTTCTCTTAGCAGCAGAAGTAGTAGAAGAAGATGAAGAGAATTTCATGCTTCTGGAATCTCTATAGTTTGAATTTTCTTGTTTGTGTTGTTGTTCTTTGTCTCTTCTTATCCCAAACAAGTGATAAAATTGATGAAAAGAATAAAGAGAGGGTTGAAATTTGTTAAAAGAGGTATTGAGATTAGGGTTGGGAAATGATAATTTGAGATTTTAGGTATTGATATTAGGGTTTTTAGGCAATGGAGATGTTTGAGATTTAGAAAAGAAGAAAGGAGGGGTTGAAGATAATGGTGGGGGTAATTTTGGAATTTTATTAAAAAATCAACATAAATTTCGGATTGGGTACTTTTATCATACGGAATCCATATTTGATGGATACAACGTTAGTTTCTTTCTTTAATAGGTACTTTTGTCAGCGTTCATAAAGTTCATCGGTACAAATGGTTGTTTTTCTTTAAAAAAAATTAGCTATAAAACATAATATGAAGATATCCGGTTAAAATATAATTATTTAAAAAAAAAAGGCTTGCATACAAGGTGTTCAACGAGGAGTCCAGCCATGATATTACTAACATTTAGTTGGGAAACCATGTTCTATTATTAGGTACTAAGTTTGCTGTGTAACTAAAATCATTCTCCAAGTGCAAAACGCAAACGAATTATGTGTATTTGGATTAACGTTCGTAACTGAAAATTTGTATAAAATTGCGTATAAAATTCTCTCTTCCCAAAGCAAAACCAAACACACCCTATCCTATGTATGTGGATGTTTTTTCTTTTTTCGTCATAAGATTGGCACATTGGATTTGGCGTGCGATGTGGAAACCGCACGTCCTTGTCTTTTCTTTCTCCATGCCCTCTTCTAAACATTGAAGGTTCGTTTCACTTTTTAATAATTTAAATTATTTGTCTCTTTAGCCTCTTATTCTATCATATTATTTATTTATTTTATTTTTGTTGCTTCTCAATGTTCCAATTTTCCAGCTTTCAGCTTTGTTGTTTGAATTCTAATTCTCTTCTTTGATCATACATTTGTTATGCCTTCATGCATGATGGGGTTACCTAATCATTCGTCTTTAAGAGTTTTGGTTTCTTAGCAATTCTTGGTTCAGAAATTACCAGCTCCATGGATATCTATGTTCATTGCTAGGAGGATAAACCTTGCACAAACCCATGTTTCTTTCTATTTGTCGTGAGTATTTTTCTTTTCTGCACTTTCTCTTCTTCATATAGATTGTTATAAGAGCAAGTATATGAGATCTGATATTTTGTTATTGAATTTTACTTGGTTATTTTTTCTTCAATGCTCTGTTTTCTTAGCTTAAAGGACAAATTCATGTTATTATTATTATGAGGGTATCAAACTATAGTGAATTAAAGTAGATTGAGGGAGGAATAATGAAATGTATTTACTTATTTAACCTTGTTTGATTCCTAGGCATTGAAATTTCTGGCCTCAGAATTGTTAAAACATATTGGAGTCTATAAATAAAACCTTTTCTCTTAGAGGTTTAATTTGTACCCTGAGATTTTGTCATGGTAATTTAATACTTCACCTACTACTATGCAGAATTAGTCTTAAAAATTCAATGTCACTTTTGTTTGGTTATGTTATTTCATAAATTGCAGTGTAAATATTTGGCTATTTGGTTTCTTCTCAAATTGCAGAATAGAAAGAATGCTTATACTTTAGGATGTATATGGTAAGCTTTCATCTCAAAGACAAAAACATAAAGATATAGTTTATAAAATACAGATATAATATATAAAAAAAATTGTATCTTTGAATGTTTTTGCTTATTTTAATTTATTTTAATCCTTGTGTAGCCATATACTAGGAGCAATAAAATGGCTGCACAGACAGTACCTAAGTTGGCACTAGTACATAAGCATGATTGGCTTATTCTTCTGCTTCTTGGTGCTATAGAGATACTCTTGAATTTTATAGAACCCTTTCATCGCTATGTTAATAAAGACATGATCAGAGATCTTACTTTTCCATTCAAAGAAGACACCATACCTATGTGGGGTGTTCCTGTAAGTAGTTTCGCAACTAGACTCCGTTTGGTTTATGTTTTATTTTCAGTATTTTCTGTTTTTGAGGATTTTGTAAAGAAACGTTCTAAAATGAATGATGAGGTTCTGTTGTTTTCAGTTTTTCTTAATAAACAAAACATTTTTTTCAAACCAAATGCTGTTAAGAAAGAAAAATTGTTAAGAAAAGATTGTTCTATATAGCCTCTTATGTTTCTTACATTTTTCTTTCTTTTTCTTTGGTTGGCTTTAGTGCTATTATGATTAGTTTAACAAACTAGTTGATTATTCTTTTGAAACAGATAGTGTCTATACTCGTCCCCATTCTTATTTTTATTGGGTTTTACTTTCTAAGAAGGGATATCTACGATTTACACCATGCAGTCATGGGTAATTTTCTTTTGATCTTTTAGTCCCTTGTTGATTTATGAACTTTTATTATGCTTGACCCCTGCATTCTAATTAACTTCTCTTTGGTTTCTTCAACTTGGAACCTTAGGTATCATGTATTCTAGCTTAGTAACAGGTGTTATCACGGATGCGATCAAAGACGCTGTTGGTAGACCACGGCCAAACTTTTTCATGCGTTGTTTCCCTGACAAAATACCGGTTTGTTTTTTGTCCTAACTCCTAAGTGTATAAAATATTTTACACTGATAGCCAACATAGAATTGGGAAAAATTGACAAATTGTAAATGCTAGTTACTCGTCGTTATTCGATATAAGATTGCTAAAAAAGAAAAGTAACTAGTGCCCACTTTTTTGTTATGTTTGATTCTTGTCATTCAGGAGTTTGATGAAGAGACTGGTGATGTTATTTGTCATGGGATTGCAAAAGTTATAAAGGAAGGATACAAAAGTTTTCCAAGTGGGCATACTTCATGTAAGTACTAAGAACATGTTTCATTTTGTTAGTTTCATGTTAGAGAGGACCATGGAAAAGAGTAAGAAGTTTTATTAAATTCATAACTACTATTCATGACATATTGAAATATTCAAATTATCTCTTTTGCATGGATGTTTAGTTTGTTAGTTTTCATTTTCATAATAAGGTTTGTTATGCTATCAATTAGTAAAATGATTTGATGTGAATTCTTTTTGGTAATTAATAATTGTTAAACCAAATGCAGGGTCATTTGCTGGGCTAGCCTTTCTTGCTTGGTACTTATCTGGGAAAATCAGAGTCTTTGATAGAAGGGGCCATATAGCCAAACTATGCATTGTGTTGCTTCCATTACTAATTGCTTCTCTAATTGGAATTACTAGAGTTGATGATTACTGGCATCATTGGACCGATGTCTTTGCCGGAGCTATCATTGGTCAGTACGTAGTATTCTTTAGATGGGCGAGCATTATTTTAAATAAATTGTAAGACAAAAATGCTATCTGTACGCCAAAAATAAGTTATTATTTGTGTTTATAACATATTTTTCTGACCAAATAATTAGCTACTAGGATAATCAAACCTACATTTGACGATTAACCAAACTTGTTTATAGTAGTATAGGAAAAAAGTTTTTATGAGATACTAAATATGTATTCTATATCCGATGATTGATTTTTACTGTACACGTAACACGATTGATTATGAAAATATCGTTTACGATCCGTTGAAATTGTTGTACATGTAATATTATTGATTCCTATTAAATCTTAACGATTTGTTGTTTCAGGACTTGTGGTGTCTTCAATTTGTTATTTGTTACTCTTTCCCTTTCCTACTCTACAATCTGGTGAGTAGTTATTTATTTATTTATTTGCTTAAATTGATGTTGTCTAATACTAAATTGGTTTCCTTCTTTTCCCCTGTTTTTTTGGGGGTCAATTTGTGTATGTAGGCTGGGCACCTCATGCATATTTTTATATGACTGAGATATCCATTGAGATGAATAATGACTCTGAGGATTTGGAGAATGAAACAAGAACTAAGTAATTGCTGACTTAATGAAGTAAATGAAGATTGTGTGACACTAACCCATCGTTTTATAATGAGATGCAATGTCAATTTAGCAGTCATAGCTACATGAATCGATGGCTTTATCAATAGGTAATATAAATCTGTAAATGCTTGTTGAGTTTGGAAGATGTTGTAATATATATAAGTTTATTGAAAATTTTTATTATATAAAAAGAAAATTGACATAGAATGTTAGTTTAATAAATAGGTTAAATTATTTTGTTAGGCCTATAGTTTCTATTTGTAATTAAGTTCTTATATTTTAACGTTTTTAATTGGTTCCTCCATCATCAGTTATAGAATTGTAATGAGTAAATAGTCAAATTGGTCCCCAAAAAATAGCCCAATCTCCAAACAAGTTTCCGTAAGAAAAAGATAATAGAAATTGTCTCCAAAAAATTTAAAATTGCTAACGTTAGTCCTTCCGTCAAATGTTTGAGTAACGGCGTGAACATATGCTGACCTGGCCGTTAGAGTGACACGTCAGCGAAGGCTTAAAAGGCGTCGTTTTCGTTGCTCCCTGTTACAACGCTTGGGTTTTCATCCTTGTTTCGTATTCTCTCTCTAGTTGCATCCTTCTTCTGAAAAGAAATGGAAGAAAAGAAAGAACCACTGCAATCCCTTCGTCTTAGTTGTTTCCTCCAGAAAGACGAAGCATTGAACGGCGACAACCAGGCTTGACCGACGACGACAGTGTGCTGGAGTTATTGGTGACCGGTTTGCGACGACATTGGTCAACCGAAAAGGGCACTCCATCGCCTTGCGTGAGAGGTAGGTTAGCTTTCTTTTCTTATTTTGTGAGAGTGATTGTGGTTTTATCTCCTGATGAATGTGGTTGTATTGTCGTTGGAAATCCATTGTTACTATTTGCAATGTTAGGGTTTAGGAGAATGTGTTCAGGCTTAGGGCTTTGGTGATTATCCATGATATGACCCTGTTTTTGGATTCTTGAGAACGTTGTTTGTGCTCTGTGTAGCTGCATGTGTGTGTGTTATATTCATTTTGGTAGTTGATGTTGAATATGCTTTGCCTCTCTATGAAAAAAATTTGCATCAGTTTTGTGTGTTGCTGTTTTTGGTTTCAGATGGAAGGTCCCCCAATGACCTTTGTATTTCACCATGGTGGAAAGTTCCAAACAGATGAATCAGGCTATCTGTGTTATGAACCAGATAATACTGAAGTATTAATGGGTGTAGATTCAGACACTCTAGACGTTTTCTTTGTGAATGGATACTACAAAGACGAAGCATGACAGAGGTAAGCCTATTCTGAGTCTGGCAGAGGAGGTACGAAGAACGGTTATGAAAAGCATGTCTGACAATAGACTGAAGCTTCTGAGTTATCAAGGAAAACTTGCTCCAGTTCAGCAAAGTAGGCTAGAATCTCTTATTAAGTTATCCAGAAACTGAGCTCTCTACTGGTCGGGTGATGCGAAAGAGGAAGTCTACGAAGTTCAAGGATGGCCTACTAATATGGTGGTAGATTTGGGGAAGCATACTTGCTCCTGCAGGTTTTGGCAGTTGACAGGTTGAATTCATAACTGATTTCTTTTTACATATGCATACCATGATTCATACTTAACTGAATGAATTTCTTTTGTGTGAAATATATAGGAATGCCTTGTATGCACGCAATATCAGCCATTCAAGAAAAAAATGATAAGAGGCCTGAGGAGTATTGCCACGAATGGTTGAGCATAGATGCGTACAGAAGAACATACCAATTCAATGTTAATCCTGTCAAGGGACAAGATCTATGGGAGAAAACTGGTTCTCCTGCACCTGTTCCACCTCCTATCAAACCTAAACCAGGCAGACCAACAACAAATAGAAGGAAGGACAAGGATGAAGGACCCACTGGCACGAAGACAAAAATGAAAAGGAAGTATGCTCCAATTCGGTGCATGTACTGTGGAGAGGTGGGCCACAACAAGAGAACTTGCAGCAAGAAAAAGTAAGACGATGCTTAGAAGAAAGCAAGGATGATGCAATTGCAGCTTGCAGCTGTTCAACAACCACAACCTGCACCTGGTCCAGAAGCAGAAAAGGAAGATCACACTCAGCCCATACAGACACTACCTGCAGTAGCAACAACTGCTTTAGATGAACAGACTGAAATATCTGTTACTCAGCATGCTCAGCTTCTACTGACACAATAATCCCACACCTTAACCAATGTCAGTCAGGTAATCTTCTAAAGAGTTTTAATTTGAGCATTAGTTACTTATAGCTATTTTTTATTTCAGACAATGATGATAACTGTTTGATGTAGACTAGAAGTAGAGGAAGGCCTCCAAAACTCCATGTCACCAGGTCCAGGACAAACGGAAATGATGATAACCAATGTCAGTCAGGTAATCTTCTAAAGAGTTTTAATTTGAGCATTAGTTACTTGTAGCTATTTTTTATTTCAGACAATGATGATAACTGTTTGATGCAGACTAGAAGTAGAGGAAGGCCTCCAAAACTCCATGTCACCAGGGCCAGGACAAACGAAAATGCCTCTCCAGGAGCAGTTGCTGTATCTGCTGAAACCATCAAGGGTAGCAGCCCCACAACAGCCAAGAAACTTGCCAGCTTCATGATATTCGTTCCAATTTCGGGTTTCAAACCTCCCAAAAAAAAAAAGACATGGAATGACTTCAAGACTTGAAGACATAAAATATAGGGCATTTAGTATCTGTTACTTTTTTAAGGGCCAAATTTTACCATTTATAAACAATGTCGTAGTTGTGGTATCTTCAATAGCCCTATTTTTTGTGTAGCCCTTTATGGTATACTGCTTTCAACTGTCAGCTACTACTTTTTGGATTATTATCATGTTAAAACAATGTTATTTTTTGAATCTGAGACAATGGAAACTAGTACACCATTGGTGATGTTATGATGTGATGCTATTCCTAGTTCACTTAATTTTAATTCTGCTTATTCTGATTTGCTTACATTATGTTATGATCAACAACAATATTGCATGTAAATAATCTTTTTACTAGTAAAGAAACATGAACATACAAGGTTTTCACAACAACAAAAAACTATCAAGGTTCACAACATCATCCTTTTCACAGTAACTGCTTCACTTCCCACTAAAGAACATACACATAATCATAAAAACCACAACCACAACTATTAATCCAAAATACAGTTGCATTCTAAGTGCTTTTACTTCAGCTTCTAAGCTCATCATTCTCCAAGATATGTTATGGTTCAACAAAGCAGCATCACTTTTCATTTCTGCATCAGTTTTAACTTCTCCTAAGTGCTCTAATCCTTCACACCCGTCGTCCTCAACCCACCTAAAGTAATTGCAGTGGCTGCCCTTCTGCACAATATCAGGGTACCAAAATGTCAAAATCCAACTCAAATAATTTAAAGTTTCAAGAAGACTACATTGATAACTCACCCGGTACCTTGGACAAGCATGGAACAATCTATCAGGATTTTCTCTTGTCCCAGACTTCTTGATCACTGTCTTCAGCCCACAAAAGCAAACTTGGTCGGAGTTCTTCCTCCGCCACCGCAGCGAAGAGCTCGAAGCATGGCTTCTGTGTGATTCCGACACTTGTCGACTGCGACCCCCACCTACACTACCCATCGTGCAATTGGTCATCAATTTTCGGCCTCTGCAGAATCAATCTCATGCTGCAGCAAACAATGGCATTTAAGACGATGAGGGGATTAGGGTTTACAGACCTAGGACTAATTTGACATACATATGGAAACATATCTTGTCACCAGCCACTCTGCGTCAAGCTAGCATGCTGATATGCCACACTGACAGCCACATAAGCAACTGTTAACGGCGTCACTGACGGAATTCACGGAACGTTCACGGAAGGACTAACGTTACCAATTTTAAATTTTTCGGGGACAATTTCTATTATCTTTTTCTTACGGGGACTCGTTTGGAGATCGGGCTATCTTTTGGGGACCAATTTAACTATTCACTCGAATTGTAATTATATGGGTTAAGTACGATTTTTGTCCCTAAGGTAGGGGTTAAAAATTTTTTTCGTTCCCAACCCTTTTTTGCTTACAAAATCGCCCCTAAGGTTTAACTTAGTTTTAAAATCGTTTTTTTTTCACTAAAATTTTAATTTTTATTACCAAATTATCCTTAATTAAAAAAAAAGAAAAAAAAAAGAAAAACGGATTAAAGGGCTGGGGAACAAGGGAAGGGAATCACATTGGGGGTTTTTGGGTTTTTCAGGAAAGAAGAGGGGGAAGGGAAGGTGGGGAAGGGAAGGGGAAGGGAATTTGTCGTTGCTACTTTTTGTCGCATCTGTTGCTCGTCGTTGTTCGGTCGCTGGATCTCACTACTGCTCCTCGTTGTTTGGTCCTCACTGTTGCTCCTCGACGTTGACGCCAGCAGATCCGCAAGGGTGGACGTCGTGCACCACTCGTCATTTCTGCTTCTCCTCCTTGCTCAGTCGCCAGTCATCGCTGCTCCTCGTCCTCCTTGCCCGTTGTTGTTCTTTTATTGTTGTTGTTCTTCTGCTTCTGGTTGCTTTTGTTGTTGTTGTTCAAGAGGACAGGATTGGACCAATGAAATCCAACAACAAATTCCTCCAATTAATTTTTCAGTGACAAATTCCTCGAAGAGCCTTGCTGCTTCTGTTTCTTCTGATTTTGATTTTGATTTTATTATATTTGTACTTTTGATTTTGATTCTGTTCTTTGATTTAATTGTTCCTCTGATTCTGATTTATTCTGTTTCTTCTGTTTTATTCTGATTCTATTTATGCTTTCTGTTTCATTCTGATTCTGTTTATACTTCTGATTACATTGATTTTGCTTCTGATTCAATTATTATTGCTGTTGGTGTTGTTGTTGTTCTTCTGCTTCTGGTTGTTGTTGTTTCATTATTGCTTCTGCTTTTGCTTCTGGTTGATTTTGGGGAAGAAGGGAAAGGGTATTTAGTCCGAAGGCCGATTTTAAAATCAAGTTAAACATTATGGACGATTTTGTAAACAAAAAAAGGTTGGAGACGAAAAAAATTTTTAACCCCTTACTTTAAGGACCAAAATCGTACTTAACTCTAATTATATTTTTGCCGTGTGTGAGCAATGGAAAAAACAAGGAAGGATGTAACGGAGAAAAAGAGAGGGGAAGGTGGAGGAAGGTTTGGTTGTTCAGAAGGAGTCTGAGATGGATATTCGAATTTAGAATAAAAGTTACCGTCGAATTTACCTTAAAAAAATCCAATGATAAAGAGAGTGGTTGTCAATGAAAGAATGCGTTTTATTTTATGAAATTATTGTCTTACAATCTCGAATCAAATTATTGTGTTTCGCGCCATCTTTTTGTAACGAATTTATCGTTGGAACACTAAATTCAACGGTAATATTTTGCAAAAAAAAAATTTGCAGATTTATTTCGAGCTCTTCTATGCTAAATCCGACAATATGATCAATTGTGTTTCTATTTGTGTCTTTTGGGCTCTTTTTTTTTTCGTGACTTGTTTTTACTAGTATAACTTAACTAAAAAGTCTTGAGTAAGTTGAGTTCATATGTTGAAAATAACCAAAAAAAGAAATTGTATACCAACCCTTCTCTGCAATTTGTAAACGCGTGACTATTTATAGAATACTAATTCCTAATGGTGGTATACAACATTAATATACGGATTAGAAATTAAAGATTAACAAAAAATAATATTCTAAATCAGTCTTTAAAAAATATAACTAGACGTATTTAAATTTTTAACTTCTTAACATTCTAATAGTAACTCTTAATGTTAGTTATTACAAGTAAAAACTGTCCAAAACTTCATTAGTTCCCTAACTTTTAACTCTTTGGATTCTGTTGCTTAATAATAATAGGCCAAAGATTTTATAGCTCATGTACATGTATACAAATCTAGTGTCGTACAGCGACCTTCCAAGTTCCAAGTCAATGAGCCATAAAAAGTAAAAACAATAGATACATAAATTAAATTATATATATATATATATATATATATATATATATATATATATATGCATGCACATAGTACATTGTGAGGATATGGGTTGAATTTGACCCCTGGCCTTCAATGGAATGAAATGTAATGGGTGATTGACAGCTCTTGCATTGTAAGCAAAACATATATAAATGCGCATTACTGTTTGATTAATATAATTAAATTTATGTTTGGAATTTCTGTAAACTAATAACTCATTTTCTTTTCTTAAAACAATAACACAATTTATAGGAGTGGATCTTTTTCACTAAAAAAAAAATAGATAATATTAATTATGATTTTTTATTTTTTATTGTTTTTTTCATATTTAATTTTAATCTTATTTATAAAATTAATAGTCAAATATCACACTTTATTTTCTCAAATATTAAAAAAATTGAAAAGAATCTATTTCCCACAACTCATCTATTTTCCACAAAACCGAAAGGGACCAGAAAATAAATATTCCAATAAGGAGGATATTCTTAAAACAATGTCTGCAGTCATTCTTACACAATGGCATGGATGTTCTATTTTGCTTTTAGAACGGAGATGTAGTATATGTTTAATTTTGAATATATATTAGAAAAGGATCGAAATTCAGCTGAACAAGTTATTTTTATAAACAAATCGAAGTAAATATCTCACAAAGTGTTTTTAGAGATGGCAAACTGAGTCAAAATTTATTGGATCGACTTATTTAATTTGAAAAAAAAAGTCAATTTAAAATTTTGAATTTACTAAAATAAAAAAATTTTACTTAACCTACAGATTTTGGCAGGTTTCGATAAAACGGAAAGAGCTGATCTGATAGGTCTACTATTTTTTTAATACTTAAACCAAAAGCTATTCAAACCCATCATAAATTTAACTACTAAATTTGGCATAAATAACCCTACTCATAAACACAATTCACTCTCATCAACCTTTTTACCCACCCTTAACCCTACTTACATTTGTAAGTTTGTATTTGAAATGTTTGTTTATTTTACTTTAGTTATAATTTGATAATGTTTGATTAATTAAAAATTTAAATAATGTTTAATTAAATATTTTAGACTATTTTTTAAAATATTTAATGGTTTACTAATTTTTTTAAGAGAGAGAGTAGGTGGATTTATTCTCCTGGCCCACAAACCAGCCATTAGATAAAGAGAGGTAGAGATTTGAGACCACCTCATTAGATAGGATGGAGCGGATTAACCCACTAATTAATAGATTTTTGGTGGAATAGGACAGGGCGAGCTTACCTGCTTCTCATCTTTACATGTTTCCAATATATCTTATTGGCGACGCATTTGTTACTTTCGATGTTGTCTTTTTATTTTATAATAAAAATATAAAAAGAAAATACATAAATTTATTAAAAAAATATATAAGTTTTTAAGATAAAACATAATATTTTAGAAAGAAATGAAAGAAAAAAATACAATTCTTATATTATACAATTAAAATTTATCTGTTATGTAATTAAATCTTTTGTATTTTTTGTTATTCAATTAAAAAATTTGTATAATTCAAAACAATTTATGTATTATGAAACTAAAATTCCTTTAATTTCTCGCATTGCAGCAAGAAAAGAAGAAAAAATGCACAATAACAACTTTTATATGCATGTTGTGTGAACGATTTTTATTTTATCAAACCAAATTAGTTGTATTTAGTTCAAAAATCCGCTTAGTGATGTAGCATGATCGTATTTGATAATCCTAAATTGCTTATTGTCTTACTATTTCTTTACGAAGAAATGTACTCAAACATCTTTAATGAAAATTTTAATTAACCATTATCCTGGAAAATATTGGTTAGAATAAATGACTTTAATCTTTTAATTCTAAAAAATATTAGGAGCAATCACTTTTAATTAAAAAATAGAGAGTTGGTTGGTGTTGATTTAAATACATACAAGGAAAAATTGTTAATTGTTTAACATTTTTCGTTAATTATTTATTTTTTTAATTGGATATAGTAAGTCTTTTTTTAATATTTATGTGTATTTCTATATAAAAAAATAAGAAATTCTGAGAAAATAAAAATAAAAACACCCCAAAGAATTTTTATCAAATCAAATAATTTAATACTAATAAATTATAATTTAAATGATATATTTTTTTTTTTTTACCTAAAAATTTTGAATTTGAGTTCCACTCCTAATTAAAAAAAAAATTAAAATAATTCAATGATTGAGGGTTCACCTACTTCAAGCCAAGAGATAATGCGGCAGTGATAGCTCATCTCTTATCCTTTAACTGTATATGACTTGTTTAGAGATTCAACTCCTATAAATCTATAAGAATAAAGCATATTTTTAGGACTAGTCTTTTATTTCTTTTATTATTAGGAGAAGTTCCACAATAAGAAAATATAATTATTACCGATAAGAAAATGCTAGTCTCTTAAAAAATAGAAAAAAAAAAGAGAGAGAGATAGAAAAAGAAGTTGATGGTAACCAATTACCCAATCAACCCCTTGTTGCCGCGCAAGATATATATTAGTCTTCTATATTTTACTTATATAAAATACACTTATTGTATTTAATAAATAAATAAATATATATATATATATATATATATATATATATATATATATATATATATATATATATATATTTGTCCGTACCTATGCAAAATGAACTTAAAAGTCAATTATTCCGTTACTATATTTTACTATGAGTTTAAACTTAATAACCAAGTGTTTATTAATTATTAGAATCGCATAATAGATGTGAACTAATAAGATTTTAAATAAAAGTATATATCCAGATTTGAGTTTGGAAAGAGAACTTTAGAGTCTTTAATAATTAATTGGAATTAGGCTGAGAACAAATTGAAATGTTACACATAAACACACACACGAGATAATAAATAAATTTTTAAGTGAAAAAATGGAGAGTTACTTTGTTTTGGCTCAAACGTAAAGTAAATAAATAGAATGAAAAAATGTTGGTGATCTAACATTTTTCATTAAGAATACAATTTCCATTTTAAATAATATTTTAATTTAAATAAACAAATAAATGTTTGAATTATTAATATTAAGAGACATTATATATTTTTATAAAAATATTTTAAAAAAGATACTCCATATTTCTCTCAGATTTTGGAAAATAATTTTTCTAAAATTTACATAAATAAAATTTATATATGACATTTAAGATTTAGGGTTAATGTAATAACAATATCATAATTATAAAGCCATCAGTTGAACATTACTTATAGTAAAATAAAAAAAAATTGCTTATTAATAAAACGGAAAGAATACATAAAAAATATATAAAGATAATAAAATTATGAAAGAATAAGAAAAGAAAAGAAAAAATAAAAAAATATTATTGATTGTTGATTGATTGAAGTTATAAACTATGAAGGTAAAATTAAATATATATAGAGAATTGGTCTATGAAAGATAAAAACAAATAAAGATAATATACTAATAAAGACTAAAATTATAACTGAATTTGTGTATTCTGTTGGCTGGATTTGTAGACCGCAAGACTTTTTTATTATTGTCATGGGTTAAGGTGGAAGAGTGGTTTAATACGCCCGAGGATGAAAGATGTCAAGAACACCAAGCTTATTTAAATTAAGATGAAAGGGTTGAGAAGACAAAGACTTGGTGAATGTCAGCTAGCTGCCCAGAAAAGGGAATGGAGAGAAGTTTTATCACTCCAACTTAAACTTTTTGTCGAACCAAGTGACAAGAGCACTCTGATTATCACAATATAAAACTAGTGGGTGGATAGAAGAGATGCGTAAAAATTGTAACACATTTAGTATCTATTGAAGTTCACAAGTTGTGTTAGCAAGTGCATAATATTCTGCTTGAGTGGATGAGCGGGCAACGGTGGTTTGTTTCTTAGTCTTTCAAGAGACTAAAGAACTGCCTAAGAAGAAACAATAACCTGTTAAAGATCACCGAGTGTCACGACATCCGACCCAATCAGAGTCACTAAAGGCGAGAAGCTGAATTTCTGATACTCTTGAAAAAAAAGTCTTTTACCGGGACTAGTTTTCAAATATCGTAACACATGCTTGGCAGTTTGAAAATGAGATTCAGTAGGTGATGCCATAAATTGACTTAATTGTTGAGTGGCATACATGATGTGCGGTCGAGTAGTGGTGAGATAGATAAAATGCCCAACCAAACAGCGATATATAAATGGGTCGGATAGCAGAGAACTTTTGTCTTGATATAGTCCTGTGGTACTATCTATTGGAACAGAGGCAGGCTTAGCCGCTTAGCACCTAATAAACCAGAATCCTCGAAAAGATCAAGACAATATTTTCTCTGAGATAAGCAAATTTTCTTTACTGATTGAGCAACCTCAATACCCAAAAGATATTCTAATGAGCCCAAGTCTTTAATTTGGAAGTGTTGGTGCAAAATAGACTTAATGGCAGCAAATTTAGAAATGGAATTACCAGTGAGAACAATGTCATCAATATAGACTAGAAGGATAGAAATTTGAGCACCAGTGAATTTAACAAATAGACTATAATCAGATAAGGTCTGCTAATATCCATGAGATAGCAAAAGATGAGAAAGTTTGTCATACCACATACGACTAGATTGTCGTAAACCATATAGTGACTTTAGTAGCTTGCAGCATTGATTCGGTCGAGGAGATGTAAATCTAGGTGGCAGAGTCATATAAACATCCTCAGAAAGATCCCCATGTAAGAAAGGATTATTGACATCTAACTGATGTATGGGCCAATACCTCATAGAGGCCAATGCCAAAACTAGTCTAATGGTAGTAGGATTAACAATAGGGGAGAAAGTTTCTAAGAAATCAACACCTTCAGTCTGAGTGAATCCTTTAGCCACAAGGCATGCTTTATATCGATCAACTAAACCATCAGACTTGTGTTTGATGCGATAGACTCATTTATAGCCAACCGGCTTAACGCTTGCAGGGCAATCAACAAGGCGCCAAATTTTATTCAGCTCAAGAGCATCTAGCTCATCTTTCATAGCACTATGCCAATTAGAGTGTTGATTGGCGTCCTTAAAAGACTTTGACTCAACATCAGAATGTAGAGATGAAAGAAACTTTTTATGTGAAGATGAAAGAGAAAAAAAAAGACATGATTGAAGATAAAGGATACTTGCACTTTGAGGGAGATTGATTTGCATAGATAAGAGATGAATTGCACAAGTAATCAGAGAGATATGCTGGAGATCGGTGACACCAGTCGAAATGACGAGAATGTGGTTCATCAAGTGGTGAAGAAGGTGATGGGGGATGAGGAGGTGATGGTGGACTGGTGTCTAGTGCGGAAGGAGAGATGTGTGTGTGTTGAAAGTGATTCAGTGGTTATGGGTTCAACTTGGTTAGGAAACGATAGTGAGAAAGAAGGAGAGGTTGTTGGAGAAAATAAAGAATTAGATGGATTTGAGTCAATGGGTATAAGTGAGGGTTCAACTGGAAGACTAACTGAATCTTGTTTTTGAGAAGGTGTGTTTGGCAATGTTGGGTTTAGTGTATGGAATTGGACATTTTTGGTGACTAAAACATAAATAATATATCCTTTAAAACCATGTTGAAAGCCAATAAACACAACTTTTTTGGCTCTTGGATCAAATTTTGATCAGTTTGCCATTAGGGTATAAACAAAACATAAGCATCCAAAAACTTTAAGGTCATGATAATTTGGTGGATGATTGAATAAAATATCAAATGATGTTTTAAAATTAATTGCGGATGATAGAACTCTGTTAAGTAAATAAACAGCATGTTTAACAGCGTATGACCAAAAAGATGATGGTAAATTAGATTGAAACATAAGAGCACGAGCTATATTCAAAATATGTTGATGCTTGCGTTCTACCCTTCCATATTGTTGAGGAGTTTCAACACAACTACGTTGATGAATAATGCCCTTTGAAGTATAAAAATCATGTAAAATAAATTCTGGTCCATTATTGGAACAAATAGTTTTAACTTTAGAGTTAAATTGTGTTTCAACTAAAGTAATAAAATTTTGTACATGGTTTTGCACTTCTCCTTTTGATTTTAATAAAATAACTCATGTAAAGTGGCTAAAATCATCAACAATAGTAAAAAAATATTTATGATTATGAATAGAATTTTGTCAAAACGGACCTCAAATATCAAAATGTAATAAATCAAAACTTGAATTGGCTTTGTTAAAACTTTAAGAAAATAAAAGTTTCTTTTGTTTAGAAAGATGACAAATGTCACAAGTCTCGTCATGATGCATAGAGATAAAAGGAAAATATTTATGTAAATGATTAAGTCTTTGTCCAGAAAGGTGTCCTAAACGAAAATGCCATATATTTGAAGGTGTAACGGGTGAAGATTGGATGAAATTTATGGAGTGTGTAGTGGATGGATTTTTATCGAAATTGAGTTCAAAGACATATAATCCCTCTCTCATTCTACCCAAATCAATCGTCCCCAAATTGTTGCTCTATAGAGTGCAAGAAGAAGATGAAAAAGTGAGTTCACATATGAGTGCTGAAGTAATTTTTGAGACGGAGATAATATTAAAGCTGAAATGAGGTAAGTAAAGAATATCATGAAGAATCAAGAATGATGAAAATTGAACAAAATGTCTTTATAAGAAACAATAGTTTAAGAACCATTTGGTAAATGAACAATAATAGAAAAAATTTGTGTGTAAGAAATAAACCAAGACAAATTTGATGCAATGGGATCTATGGCACCAGAATCAATGATCCAAGTATTCAAGAATGAATCACGATTTGAAAAATTGTTAACAATAGAAAAAATATTGAAAGAGCAAAGATAATGAGTAGTTGGACTTGACAAAAACTCAAGTTGCTTTGAAGGACGAATTTTTTCATCGGAAGGAAGTGCCATGAAAGAAAAGTGATGGGCTGACGAGAGGTCCAAAAGAGGCTCCTCATGAAGTTGCTCGTGTGCCCTTTCTTCTTGACCTAGGACAAAGTAGGGAGGTTGATTCTTCATAGTAGGAGGGGATGGGAGGTTGAAGGGGTTTTAGAATCTGAATTGGTTAGTTTATTTATGGATGTCAGCAGAGCTCAAAAGGAACTCTGATACTATAATAAAACGGAAAGAGTGCATAAAGAGTATGCAAAGATAATAAAATTATGAAAAAATAAGAAAAGAAAAGAAAATATAAAAAAGTTTTATTGATTGTTGATTGATTGAAACTATGAAGATAAAACTAAATATATATAGAATATTGACCTATGAAAGATAAAAGTAAATAAAGATAAGATAAAGATAAATAAAGATAAGATAATAATAAAGATTAAAATTATAACTGAATTTGTGTATTCTGTTGGGTTGAATTTGTAGATTGTAAGACTTTTTATTGTTGTCATGAGTTAAGGTAGAAGAGTGGTTTAATACTTACAACTATATTTTCTCAACTAAAAATAATTTTTTATTTTAATCATAATTAATCTTTATTTTAACTCAAGTATAATTGATTTTTTTTGGGTATGAGATTGAATGCTTATTTATTAATATTTGTTCATTGTTCCAAATAAATTCTTACTATATATATATAATATATAATATTTTCAAAGCAATAGGCTATATTATATTTTTTTCAAAAAAATATCATAATATTATATGTGATTCTTAGCAAGTGGAAACACTAACCCGCCAAAGTTTTGATTTGTTGTGTTTTCGTTTTCAGAAAATAATTTCTAACCTTAATTTAAATTAATAAAACTAAGTTTTCCTTGGTTTATATATTACTAATATATTACTGATACATGCATGTATTAACGAAAGAAATTAATTTTGCGTTTGTTTATTTAATTAATAAAATGATATACGCATATTATAATTTAATTGAAAAAACAACAAAAAATACCAAGTTATGACAGGTGATGATCATCTACTTCCAAATTAATAAACCATTGGTGTTGATTACTATGGGAACTATTTTATCTTACTCTATTAGGATTGTTTTAACATTTTAGGTTTTTTTTTGTTAATTTTATGGTGCCTATGAATTTTTATCTAAATTTTGCCTAATTTATTTTTTATAATAAATTTTAATTTTTTAAAAATTATTTATTTTTATATTTTTTAAATTAAATAATAATTTTTAACTTTTTTTAATAAATAAACACCACTTTTTAAATATCATAGCATTATTTTTTTTTAGGGACAAGCGCCTGCGAAGGTTTTAATTCAAGTGGCAAATTATATGCTTTTTAATATGTTGCATCTGAATTCTAATCTTGATAAATGTCTAATGAATAAACTCATAAATAATGTGTGTAAACGTGTAATATGGATAAAAAAAATATAAAGAACTAATGGAATATTTGTATAATGTGTACAATAAAAATTTAAAGAGTATTATAGATATAACTATTAGTATTATCTTTTTTCGTTCGTGTAAGTTTTTTAGATGAATGATATCATGACATAGTATTAGAACTCTAAATTCAAAAGATCAAGAGTTCGATTTTTAGTGAATTGAGATATTTATTATCCTAATACCTGATATTTATTATCTTAAAATTTATCATTTTTCATGATAGCTAATATAAGTAAAAATTTAAAATATAACTAATCAATGCTTTTCGATATTCTTTTTTATTAACTTAAACTTAAAAAAAAAGTGATATCATGGTATTCAAAAATACAAGACAAAAAATAAAGTTGTTGGCTAGAAAAATATTAGTCACTTTAAAAACAAATATTAACAGTATTGCCTAATAAAATATAATGTGGCAGAATTTTCATTTTTTACTAGTTTGGTAGACTCATTAATTTATTAACAGGGTCGGTGTCTAATTTGTTGTACTTGTAGTCTATGTTAAATAGATATAATATTTTTATGCACAAATATTGCCTATACCTACCTTTAATTTAAACAACATTACATTATTGCTTAAAATAATGTGTTGCTCAATTATAATTGAAGATAAAACGTGGTTGCCCTAATCCAGATCCACCTCATCATATAAAACGAGAGAGAATGATAATTTGCAAACTGCCCATGCAACGTGCAGTTGAGATATCTGCATCCGATTGTTCAGAATTCTTCAATTGGCTCTATATTTAAAATAATAATTAAAAAAACACCAAAAACTGTTTACACATAAATATATATAATTTAATTAATTTATTTTTAATATATATTTTATATTATATATATATTATACTAATAACTAATTTTAATGATTAATTTTAATATATATATATATATATATATATAACATAATTAGTATTTTTATATCTTAAATTTGACGTATATGCTGACGTATTTTCGTGATCGGCATTCATATTAAGCCTTTTTTAGATATATTTATAAAAGGAGAAGTTTAACACATTGATCTAATTAATTAACATAAAAAATCACAGAAAGTTAAAGAACTGGATGAATTGGTTAGATTTATATTATTAATACATCAAAGTTAAACTATGTATTAAAAGTAGAATAGAGTTTTGTATTATATTTTATATATGAAATGAAAATATTAAATCTAAGCATTACCGAATAAATCACACTCATCACAAGAGGTCAACGTGTATTTTTATTAAAAATGAAGATTATAAATCGTGTCTGTCACCAAAGTTGGTATAATTTGTCTTATTATTATTATTATTTGTATGTACCGGAGAAATTGTATGTTATGTAAATACTAAAGAGGGGGCATATATATATATATATATGAAAATAACATTTATTCTACTCTTTCTTTGTTCAATAATTGCGAAAGACTTCAATTATGAAATTAGTTGGGTCCAATCTTATTAGTTAATTATAATGTCATTATTAATTTATATTAAATTCAGTCTCTCGTTAATTTTAATTTTTTACGATTTGAATAATAGGTGTGAAATATAAACAATTATTTTAAAAATACTAAATTGTTTATATAATATATAATCAAAATCAAAACGTTATAAAATCGTTCTTTTTTACTTCAATTTTATTTTCTTGATCAAATTATCTTTAATAATTAATAAATATAATATTAAAAAACAAAAACAAACCCCCCTAACCCCATTTCCACTCCCGACGCTGTATCTCTTCTTTCTTTTTTTTCATCCCTATCTTTCTATTCTTTTTCCTACTCCTCTCTTCGGAATCCCTCTTCCAACCACAATTCCAATTCTTTTTCTCTCTTTTTTCGCCATCGTACCATTTCTGCCTCTGCCTCCTTCTCCACCTTCTTATTCCAGACGAGGTCCACAATCTCGCCGTCCAGTCCCACATTGTCATCTTTTTCGAATTTCCGACTACACCGTCGATGTCGTTAGGGATGGCAACGGGTCCCCATAGGGGCGGAGACATGCCCCCCAACCCCCGCTCCCGCCACCCATAATTCTTCCCCGTCTCCGTCCCATCTCCATGACGGGTAACGAGAACTCCGTATCCGCTGGGGAACGGAGTCTCCGCGGATATTCGCGAATTTTTGAATAACAATTTTAATTCAATTTCAATCTATGAATAAAAATAATACAATTATGTAGAACAATCAAATAATTTAAATTACATCATAAATAACCCAGATTGGTTTCTAATTTCCATCAATTCGAAATCATCTTCCAAAAAAATACAATTCACAGTATAATGAAATAAAAAGTATTCATACATTATATTCATAAAAATGACACAGAAGATATATAAATCAAACATTAACCATATATAAATCAGAATAATATTTACATATATATCATAGATGATGATGATGATTATTATTAGGCAAAAAATCAAAACTTTTTGAATGATTATATAATTAAAAGAATGCAAACAGGTTATTGGCTATTGATGATGGTAGATCTAAAGAAGATGGATGCAGAAGCATAGTTGGTGATGACAGATCTGAAAATGCCAGTATGACAGAGGCAGGGCTGGAGCAGCTTCGTCTTTGCAGAGCAGAGACGGCGACACGTTGCAGAGGTAGCGACGTTGGTGCAGGAAGCGACGCTAGTGCAGGCGGTGCCGCGGGTGCAGGTAACGGCAACGCTGTGAGAAGCAAGCATGGAGCGACATCGGCGCTCAGTGAGAGAAAGAAGGTGAGCGGCGGCAAGGAAAGAAGAAAGAGGAAGAAAGACAGGGAAGGTGAGACCTGAGACACGATTAAGCTTGGGGTGTGAGACTGAGTGTGAACTGATGAGAGAGTGAGGGAGTGAGGCAGAGGCGGCGTGAGAAATTGAGAATAAGGTTATTTATGTAATTTCATGTATACGGGTATTATGCGGGTATCACGAGACGGGTACCACTCTCCCCGCCCCCGCCCCGTCTATTAAATGGATACCCACCCCCTGTCCCCGCTGGGAGAAAATTACCCCCAAATCTGTCCTTCGGCGGGTAAATCCCCACGGATACCTGCCCCACTGGAGGAAATTGCCATCCCTAGAGGTCGTCGCCACCTGGGACATCTGCCTTCTGGAGGTCGTGCCTTCCCACATCTCCGCCACCGGACGCTCGCACCATGACCCTCTTACGTTGCATTCAAGTGTGCGGCACACTGGTACACTGTCAATTACCGCGAGGTCTACAAGATCTTCGCCTGAAATGACATCCTCTTCAACCACGAGTCTCCTTGCAGAGGTGAGAATTTTGTGACGCGCAGCATGTAACACCCTCACTATCAGAATGTCACGCTTCCAGCTGCGCTACTCTGATAGGAAGGAGTATTATGACGACTTTATATACTTAATATTAAAATAGGAGCCTTTGACTCGATACCGCATCGCAGATTTCTTTGAAAATCGGAAATAAATACTTTATTTAAAAGAAAACAAACAGGCATAAATTCATATACAAGACTTCTTACATAATAGTTTATAATATAATATACATATAAAACACACAACTCCTATCCCTCTTATAAAATTGTAATGACAAAGATGAGGGAAGAAAGATAATCTAATCAATACAACATCATATAAAATAAAAACGTGGTATAACTCTTCATAATGCTCCTTCATCCGATTCCTGAAAAGGTAATGTTGTAGGGGGTGAGAACATAACCACACGGTCTCACCACGGAGTTTCAGAATTGTTATAAGAAGATATTTAATAAGAAAACTATTTTCAAGCTTAGTGATTATCATAGCCTTATGAATCTTATAAAACCAGTAGCTGATCATTCAAAACATTTTCAAAGAAACAACGTTTAATCTTCCAAAAATCCAAAACATTTCTTTTCTTATAAGAAAATCTCAATCAGAAACCAACCATGCAATCAACCAAAGCAATCATCAATTCAGCACCAAAGTTCATTCTCAAATGTAGCACACCAGGACAAACACAGGCAAGACAGACAAGGAAAGCACAGGTTAAGGTAGCAGTTATAGCAAATAGTTCAGGTAGCAGTTAAGAATAGTTTAACAATTAGGCAAACCAAAACAAGTTCAAACCCAAGCAAAGCATATAAATGCATATGATGCATGCCTGTCCTATGGCTAATGAAATCATCTGTCGGTTATCCAGCCAACCCGACAAGTTCGAAAACCTTAGACTGTTCTCCGACGCGCATCCTCATTAGTCTATGCATAACTTTTTCTTATATATATATATATATATATATATATCAAATCGCTCAATGGGGGGTACCATTCCTAGAAATTTATAAGTGCCCGGTCACCCTTACGTCGTAGGGTCAACATAGTATCGAGTCTCAACCTGGAGCAAGTGGTGGCAAGCCATTGCGTCTACCCAGAAAAAATCGTATCTCAGATAATTCAAATTCATAAGCTATATGAATAATTCATTCATCATTGATCAATATCTAAGTCATTCTCAATATCATCATTATTCGTCAATCCATATACCATTTCTAAATTCATTCAAAAATCACATTTCAAAGTCAATCATCATCATCCTTCTTTCTCTTCCATTAATCAACAATCACAATCCAAAACATAATTCTTTCTTTTCTAAATGAATCAATCTTAAAACACATAATGTTTAAAAACTAAATCTTTTTAAATAATTCCTTCAGGCGAAACTTCCAATTTTATAAAATTTCGACAGCATCTCCTCTAAAATTCAGACTCTACCACCCTTTTCGGGTCCCAACCAAATCAAACCAAACGCCTGTTAATCATTTAAATCATGTCCAATTACCATTATCACAACAACAACACTTAACCCTAGGAAATTACAAAATCCATAATTCAATCAACCAATCCTATAAATCGCAATTTAAATCAACTTCAATCAACATCATCAATAATCAATAATTAAGAATCCTCGGTCTTCTCAGACAATTTCAAACCAAACCATTCCTCAAACCCTTTTTGAATCATTTCCAAAATAGCAAATCATTCTCAATAAACAAACCGTTTTCAAATATCAAGTCCTTTCCAAATTTGTCTTAAAATCAAATTCCGATATCAAGTCGGATTTAATATCAAATCGAATTTCAATATTAAATCTTTTCTAAAATCAAGTCTTTTCCAAAATTAAACTAAATGCCAATATTAAATCTCTTCCAATAACTCTAGAAAAATCACTTTAACAACATCAGTCAACTAATCAGAATATTCAACTTTCTCAATCGATCAATCAATCAATCGAACTAATAATCTCATCCATCCAAAGCAACTCAATTCAATTCATAAGACTTACAAAATCACAAAAATATATTTTACGCATTAATATCGATTTATAACAACTTTGGAATGTAAAACAAATTTAAAAAAAAGCGCCCGTACCTCGATTATTTGCAATCCGCATAATTAAACGCATTTGAATCCATTTTTTCATGTTAATCGGCAGCAGTAGAAATTCCCAAACAATCGTAAGGATCACGACAACAACAACATATCTGACCTACTTTGAAATTAACGCGGAATAGATGTTAAGCGATATTAGAACATAATTGATAATAGAGTATAGCGGTAAACAAGAACGGAACCAAATAATCTCACCACGGCAAACAAAATAGGATGGCACAGCAGCAACTCCCAAACTGACCGGACAACAGCTCTGGTGATGGCAGAAAACCTCAGCGGCAGCTTCAGTGATAACAATACCTAGAAACTGAAAGAACAGAAACCGAAAACAAGAATACCCTTTACCAGCGGCAGTGGCGGCGACTAGGAACTCTGACAGTGGCAGCTCAGGAGTGGCTCTATTGGTTCAGCAGCAGTGGTGACTCCCTTTCCTCTCTTTCATCCGCATTTCTATTTTCCTATCCTTGCGTCGGATCCTCGTGGTGGCCTGACAAATTCAGAACGGCGATGGCAGTGGGTGACCCAGCAGCGGCAGAAGGTCCCAGCCCCAACCATGACGCCGTTCCTCTCCTCCGTATACGACAGCTTCGACCTCCCTTTCGCGTTCTGTCTCCCTCTCTCCTGCACGCGTTGCCTCTCCCTCAGCTCAAATCGGCGACCGATTCGACCTCACCAATGACCGCAAGGGCTCACGCTGAGGACGACGACAGTGAGGCTTAAGGTGACTCGGTGGTTTCGCACAGCACGGCGGCATGGCGGTGGCGCGATGTCAACAACAAAACACAGCTCCTCTCCCTTCTCACATTCTGTTTGGCGGCGCTCTCATTCCCTCTTCCCTTCGGCGGCGACGACAACCAGACAGCGGCTACATGGTGATGGTGGCGGCGAGGCAACGACGCCTCCTCCTCTTCCTCTGCTCTCTCGGATCGCGACTCCCCCTTTTCTCTCCTTCCCCTGCTCTCGTCCCCCCATTCTTTTTTAAAATTTTTGAAAAACAAAAACATCATTTTTTAATTTTTTTTTAATTTCAATTGCTGATTTTGGATCTGAAATTATGGTTGATGATTGTTGAATTGTTATTTAATGTGAAATTTCTGTTGATTTATTTTGTGGTAGTTGTTGCTAAAATTGTTGAATTTGTTGTTGCTGAATTTGGTTGTTACTGTGAGAAAGAAGGTGTGATAGTTATGGGGCAGTGGTGATGGTTATGGTGGTTGTGGTGATGTCGATAAGGAATGGGAGAGGAAGAGAGATACATAGCGATGATGATGATGATATAGAAGTTAATGTCCCAATTTGACAAAGGAAAACTCACCAGTTCAATCAACCACCAAGTGCATCCCGGCCCAACTTGACAAGGAAAACTAAACTTTAATTCAACAAAACCAAATTACACAGAAATATTTCTTTGACTTTTTCATGCATCTCTCTTGTCTCTTCTTTCATGAGTTTTTCATAATTGTCTACTCACAAGCATAAATCTTTTTCTCAAATACAAAAAGATAACATTAGATAGTCATAAAAGAGAAAATCTAAAATGAAGTACAAATTGAAGAAAAATAATTTCAGCTTAAGTGTTTTGAGATGATGCTCTTGTATCACTCTATTTTCCTTGTCTTCAAATGATGTTATGAGCCCTGCTTTATAGGATGCAATTTGCTCTTCAAAATATGTTCATTGCCTCTTCCAATTTTTGGTACCAACTTTCCGTTGCAGCTGTTTTCTTTGGCATGCAATACTTTTTTTTTCACTTTGCTCCACTATCTCTATTGTCCGAGGAGTTGCTCCACCATCTCTTCTGTCCTTGACGCCGCTCCACTTCTTTTGTTGTGCTTGCATATTATTTGTTTCTCTACCAACCTCTGAATTTTTTATCTTCTATTGTCTTTGAAGTGGTATTTTTGTCCTTGTTGTGTTGTTGGTGTCTCTGTGTCCCAGTTGTCTCTTATTCTCCATAATGATGCCTAATATCCCTCTTTCATTTTGCAGAACTTCCTTTTCCTTTTACCTTTGGTTCTGCTTCTTATTATTCAAATGCAATGGGCTGATGCCTTAAGTTGGCAACAACTATTGGACTGCGATGAGTTATTGGGCTTGCACCACTAATGCACATATTAAATCACATTTGGGCTTTTGACCTAATGAATGTTTGTCATCATAATTGTATATCCAAAATCAATCCTAATTCAATAAGATGAACAACATATATAGTAAACAATGCAAACAATAGAGTAAAAAAAAGTAAAATTCATTTTAAAATTCAGATCCTTAATTACTTAATTAATTATTATCATATTTAAATTCAAAATTTGAATTTATTAAATTAAATCATCATTTTAAGTTTTTTTATTCACATTATTACTTGTTCTTAATTTACGGGACAACCATGATTCAGAAGGCAACTTGGGCCAACACAGCTCTGTGGTACAGACTAAAAGACCATCCCTTACAGTGACAAAATTTCAGAACGCCAGTGTCCCCCCTCTCCGCAGCCTGATGCAGCGTAATCACACCCATCCGTTTCTGTCACCTTCCCGTGCTGCCTCTGTCTTTCACATTCACGTGTATATGAGTGTTGCCGCTACAACTGTTGTCTTGCTGTTTTCGCGCCACTTTTCCCTGACAGCGTTGCTACGGTATCGTGCCACCCTCTTGTGGAGTTGTTGCAGTGCCGCCACCAGCTACTACCGCGCGAGTGATGCCATCGCGCCCGTTCCCCATGCATCACTGCGACTGTCTCATCGCCGTCTTCCATCTGCTGTCATAGTTCTCCTCCTCCTCTTTTTCGGATGTGGATTCTTATTTACTATATATGTGGATGGTTATTTTCATTCTAAAGTGGATGTTCATTTAATTTGGATTAGATTTAAGTAGATATAATGAAATTTGCTAAATGTTTATTTTACTAGGTACGTTGATGGTTATCCATTAAACTCCTACCCGTCACTAACCTTTCGAAGCAGCGATCCACAATGGCACTAAGAAACTCGGCGGTGAGTTTGATGTCCGGTGAGGGAGAGAGCGACGCTGGTGGGGGATGTTTGGCAAAGCAGTAATGGCCCCACAAGCTCGACGGTGACGATAACGTCTGGCTGGGGAGAAAGCGACGCCTGTACAGGGGCTGGTTATGGAAGCAGCAACAACACTGAAAAGCCAGGGGCGACGATAATATCCGGTGAGGGATGAGCAACGTTAGTGGGGGGCTGGTTGGGGAGCAATGGTACTGCTAGGATTTTCAGGGGAGGCAGCAGCGGCGGATGGTTAAAATTTAAAAAGATAAGGTAAAAGGGTTTTTTGTTACTTGATTTAGGTGGATTTTTTTATCTTCAGTAGGCCAAGAAAGAACTCCGCTAGGGAGCAATAAGGAATATTGACAATGTGTACAATGGGTTTTAAATTTGGCCCAATACATAAAAAAAACACAAACAGTTATTTTAAAAAACAAATCATCCAAACTCTAATTTACCATTAGAATTTACCCAATCACTGCTACCTCTCCGGCGTTAGAAGCTCCCTCACTGGCCATCAAATAACCATCCACGTAGTTATTAAAATAATCATCCGACTACCTAGTGAGATGACCATCTAGCATTTATTAATTATATATACTTAAATTGAATCAAACAAAATAACCATCTAATTAAAAATTAAAATAACCATCTATATACCTAGTGAATTGAATATCTAGTTATGATGTAAGACGAAAAAATAATTAATTAGGATCAATGTTGAAGGCAGCAATCATCATATGAGCTTTCAAGACCAAGCCGCTACAGCATCCGTTGCAAACCCTTCGGGATGATACCTGACGATGACGATGAAGCCTCCGTGATCTCCTTCTCCCACACGAACATCTCAAAAGCTTTCCTGAAATCGTCATTATTGTTGATGGTCATGAGCTTCATGAAATCCTGAAAGTCTAACAAATGGTCGCCATCAGAGTCGAGGTTGGTGGGGGGCAGGGCGGCATCGTTAGCAGGGGGAGGCCGTCGAACAACATGGGGTGGCGAGTTTCAACAGTTGTGTTGACGATGGCCGGTGTCGTGGCAGCATGGTGGAGGATGCATGAGGGAGGATGTGCCCACTGAGGCGCGATTGAAGAGGATGACGCGAGGGGTGGGGGCTTGGTGTGGTGGAGGATGGCAACACGATGGAGAAAGAGAGAATGTCGGCGCTGAGAGAAAAGAAGAAGAAGAAGAACGACGCTGAGAGAGAATTAGAATTAGAGTTAATGTTAAAAAACCTAACCCTAATATTTGAATTTAAAATAGGTAATTATTAAAATAATTATTATATTATTTTAGTCTCTTTTTTACTTTTATTACACACTAAAATTATTGTCTTCCCATATTTTTTTGCCAAAAAATCAGTCATTTGTTCATGTTGTTTAAATTTTCTATTATCTATCTAGCAAAGTTCATATATATATATATATATATATATAATACAATGTTACGTTGAAGAAGTTCAATACATCAAATCAAGCACATAGTAGCAGTTTGTTAGCGATGGATTTTTAAAATCGTTGTCAAATGGGATTTAGTGGCAGTTTGCGTGAGAAGGTAGACACCAGGAAAACAACTACATTTAGCAGTGGTTAACACAGTGAATTGCACATTATTTATAAGATCAATTTCTCAAAATCAAATAAACTAATTAATTCAATTCAAATTATAATAGTTTAGTTTGAATCTGATTAGATAAAAATTAAATTAAAATTGATAAAATACATATTATGATTTTTTAATAAAATTAAATTAAATTAAAAAACAAAAATTAAACTAATATCATGCAAATCGTACTAATTTATATCGATTTTATCTTTTATATTAATTCAAACCGTATTGTAAATATGATCTTATCTCATTATCTTACCTGTTGGGCCAACTGTGGGGAGCTCTCGAACACCGGGAAGATTTCGGGGAGGAATACATAAGATGAGATGACACCACATCCAACTCAAAACCTTAAGGTGTCAAGTAAATGGGTCTCTCATCTTATAAACTCCTCACTCTTCCTTGCTTTCTTTGATATGGGACTAACTTCAACACTCCTCACACTTGCAACACTAACTATCTCCCCCTCAAGTGTGAGCCTCCACATAAAGCATTAACTCCCCTCTACCTCCTCCACCATATATGAGCATTCGTCCATCACACTGCTGCAAAACACCGCAGGACACGCCGCCTGAAGTACCTTTGCTGGAAAGACTTTCGATGCTTCACCTTGAATACCCCTTAAAACCATCAGACCGATTAACCATCGGCTCTGATACCACTTTGTTGGGCCAACCGTGGGGAGCTCTCGATCACCGGAGAGATTTCGGGGAGGAACCAAGCGAGAACATAAGATGAGATGACACCACATCTAACTTAAAACCTTAAGGTGTCAAGTAAATGGGTCTCTCATCTTATAAACTCCTCACTCTTCCTTGCTTTCTTTGATATGGGACTAACTTCAACACTCCTCACACTTGCAACACTAACATTACCGACAAACTAAGATAGACTCATTCATTTATTTAAAAACACACTATATGTATTTTTACTTTATTTCCTTGGCAGTGACAATTAACAAAATACGAGTAACATCATAACCAAGGTTCTAAAAATCGAACCGGACCGGCCAGTTCAACCGATTTAATCGCAAACTAGCGATGCAAGCGGTCCAGTCCTCCTCTAATAACTGCAAAAAAAACCGCTGAAAAATCGGTGAACTGGCCAAAAATCCGTCGGTTGAGCCGGACCGGTGACCGGTCGGTTCTTCTAAACGACGCCGTTTTTAATTGTTTTAAAAAAATTTAAAAAATGAAACCCGACCCGACCCGCTCATGAAGCACGGAGCACCCCCCTTTCTTCCCCCAACCCCATTCATTCATCTCAGTCTTACAGTAAACCCTAACCCTCTGAAATATAAAGCATTCCCAGCCCAGTAGCCCTCCATCATCGCCGCAGTCTCTGGTCGTCAGCGTCACCGCCATCGCCTGGTCCTCAGCACCAGTAGCCCTCCATCGTCGCCTGGTTCCCAGCCCAGTATCCCTCCATCGTCTTCATCTTCTCAACACCAGTAGCCTTCTCATCGTCTTCATTGTCGCCTGGTCCTCAACACCAGTAGTCCTCCATCGAACCCAGGTGAACTTCCTCTGCTCATCTTCTTCGTTCTTTGCCTCTTCGGTCTTCTTCGGTCTTCAATTTCTGTTTGTTGTTTAGTATATGAAAAAATAATCTTAAAATTAAATTAATTCCAATTTCTATTTTATTGTATTCCAAATTCACCCTAAGAGTTTTTTTTCCTCAGTTGATACAGAAACATGAAGACGTTCTTAGTTTACCCGTTACGCAATTTTTGTTCAATTTATTGCTGTTTTAGTGTTTTGCACTTTTGCTGCTTTGCTGTTTCAATTGTTAATTTGTTACTCTGTTTTAATTTATTTCTTTGTAATTGTTAATTTGTTACTCTATTTTGTTAATGCTAGAAAGTGGAAACTTACTCTGTTTTAGTGTTTTACTATTTTGTAATTGCTGAATAGTGATGGCTCTGTTAGTCTATTTTAGTGTTTTACTATTTTGTTGATGATTTTTTTATTTCTCGTTGTGCTGCGGTTGTTTTCAAAATGTATCGAGGCAAGATAACAAAATGTTGTAATTACCTAACCTAAAAGCTATTTGATTGTTTACTTAGACAAAATCTATTCATTATTGGCTAAAATTCTCTGCATATTCTTTGTTCTTTTAACTAGAACTCATTTTACTTATATGTTGTTAACTTGTTATCCTTTTGGGATTCTCTTCAACAGAACACAATTACTTGTAGCTTTGTCTGGAACTCACACTCTTGGAAGCAAGGTTTAGAGAACCGGACCGGTCATCAAATCGCTCTAGCTACTGGTTCATTGGTTTACTGGTCTAACCGGTCTAACCGGTGGTTCAACCGAAAAAATCGTTTTAAAATAAAATAATAAATAAATTATAAATAAACATGCTAAAATATAATTATAGTATAACATAAATATTAAAATAGTTTTCAAATTAAAAAAACTACATTAAATGCCATCAATCAAATTCATATAATCTTATTAATATGTTGATGGTGGTGGTGTCTTCTGAGGCATCAATGTCTCCTCATTCAGCCCCTCCAATTTCTTCAGCAAAAGCCAGCAATTAGAAAACAAAACCAGCAATTACAAAACACTAAACCTTCACCCAGCAATTACAAACAAAGCTAGCAAAACCAACACAACCAGCAACTACAAATCAAAGCAAAATCAGCAACTACAACACAATGAAAACATAGTAGCATTCATCAACAACCATTACAAAATAGCAGCATAACAACAACAGTGCCATAACAAAACAGCAGCATAACAACAACAGCAGCTTAACAAGTCACTAATCAGAAATTCCAAATTTAATTAGCAATCCTATTCTTGTTTCGTGCATTTAATTACTCATAAACAAAACTCAACTCCACCTGAATTGTTAATTTAACCTTGGTCTTATGGAATCATAAATAGGAATATATTACATTGCTCTTTTTCCTAAAATTCAAGCAACAACACATGATTTCATAGTTTTAAACCTTATTCACCGGCTTCTCTTCTGATGCTGTGATTGGGAAGCAACAAATTCAGCAACAAGCAACAAATTTAACAAATCCTAGTAAAGTCCTGATTTATAGCAAAAAGGCAAATTTATTGATTACCAATTCAGCAACATGCAGAAATACAAGAGAAGGGAAATATGGAAAAGAGAGAACACCAAACCAAAACATTAACCAATAATCACAAAATACTAAACTTTCACCCAACAATTACAAACAAAGCCAGCAATTGAGCAACAAACAGAAATTGAGCTACAAACAGAAATTGAACAACAAATAGAAATTGAGCTGCAAACCAACAAACAGAAATCTGCAAACCGGCCAGTTAATTTTTAGATTATTTATTTCTCATGCTAACTAACAAACAGAAATCTGCTAACCAACAAACAGATTATTTATTTCTCATGCTAACCAACAAACAGATTTTTTTGATAGTCATGCTAACCAACAAACAGAGGAAGTTCACAATTAAACTGAAATCTGAGTTCACGGAAGAAGTCGAAGTTCACATAGTATCAATTTTACAGAGGCGAAGAACAAAGAAGATGAGCAGAGGACGAGTCACTCACCTGGGGTCGACGGAGGGCTACTTGTGTTGACTGTTGAGGACCGCGCGACGATGAAGACGATGAGACGGGCTACTGCCTGCTAGTGTTGAGAAGATGAAGACGACGCAGATGGAGGGCTACTGGGCAGGGAACCAGGCGAAGGAGGGTTACTTGGGCTGACGACCAGGCGACGGCAGTCGCGTTGATGACTGGTGACCGCGGCGACGAAGGAGGGTAAGGTGGCAGGTTAGGGTTTGGGCGGCTAGGGTTCACTCTTCTCTGTTCTCTCTGTGAGATGAATATGATTCAGAATCAGCTGAATCATGAGTGAACGGGTTTGGGGGAAGAAAGGGGAGTGGGGGTGCAGGGTGCTCCACGGGTCGGGTCGGGTTTAGGATTTTTTTTTTAAAAAAAACAATAAAACGGCGTCATTTATGCAGAACCGGCCGGTCACCGGTTCGCCCCAACCGGCCAATTTTTGGCCAGTTTGCCGGTTCTTTGACGGTTCTTCCCAGGACGGTTTCTACAGGAGGATCGGACCGTTTGCGTTGCCAGTTTGCGGTTAAACCGGTCGAACCGGTGGGTCCGGTTTTCAAAACCTTGCTTGGAAGTAAAGGTTTTAGAAGTCCAACTTCTTTTGACAATGCATATTATAAGATTCTTTTGGAAAAATCTTGGACAAATTCAGGTAGGCTCATAACTAAGTTAGAAGATTGTTGTCTGACTCAGTTCTTTGTTTAATGAAAATGAAGGAGTTGAAGGCATAACATGCCTTTAAGATTCAATAACTAGCTTATTTTGATGATTTGTGCCTGTCAACGGTTCTTAATGTTAGAAAAAAATTTTCAATTTCTTTGGCATCATTTTTTTTTTGCAACAAGCTATAAATGACATGAACATCTGTGATGATTTAATTGTGTGCTCAATTTTTTGGATAGACCAAATGTGTTCAATCTTTTTTTTGTTACCTTTTGGTTTTGTGAACAACTTTTCTTGTCATTTTCAAATGCTGGTTTTGTTCTCTCAAGTGGCATGACAAGTATGATTGGCCTTCTTTCAGATCTCAAATGCCGATTTTGTTCTCAAATGCTTCAATATTAGGATTAAATTATTATATAAATGGGTAAAACAAGTTAGGATTAGAAGCATAATGTTCAATTTTAATATTTTGATTTTTTTTTATTATTTAACTTTTGAGTTTGTATTTTGATAAAGATCATATGGTTTTAGTTGATGACATTTCATGTAATGTTTTAAATTTGAAAGATATTTAAAGATTTATATTAGACTATAATTATATTTTAGAATGTTTATTTATAATTTATTTATTATTTTATTTTAAAACGATTTTTTCGATCGAACCACGGTTGAACCAGTTGAACCAATAAAACCGTAAACCAATGCTTAGAGCAGTTCAATGACCGGTCCGATTCTCAAAACCTTGATCATAACATTCGCAGGTGAGACAAGTTAACAAGATAAATAACATAATGTTAAAATATAATTTTTTTTAAATGTATACATCTAACAATATTGAATTTATTTGTAATTAGTTAATAATTAAAGATAAAATGTAATTAGATATCATTCGCATTATCTATATTTTAACATTTTTTCTTTCTTTTATTATTAATATCTTGTCTCCTTTTATTAATATATTTTTATTTAATTCACATTATATATTGTAGCCAGATTATAGTAGCTAGAGTAGCTCGTTAGCTTAGGTAATTGATAGTTTGGCAGCACGTATAACAAGTTGTCCTAATATATTAACATCAAAATTAGTTAGAATAGTGTAAGAAATTTAATCAGGTAGTTATCATTATGTTGTTCATATTAAGTGTATATATATCAATTTTGCAATAATGAAATCACACTTTTTGCCTCTCTTTACTATTTCACATTTTTTGAATTTCCTTCTCTTGCGTGGAGCAATTTTTCTGTCTCACCATCACACTCTGCAACCCAACAAAATTCCCTCATATATGTTGGCATTTTCTCTCTCATTTCTCTTTTTTAAATAAAATAATTTTAAGAAAAATATGTTTAACAATAATTTAATAAAATTTCAATATTAAATATACAATTTTTATTTACAATTTTTTTTAATTTTTGGTTCATTCACAAAAAAAAAATTTAACATAAAGTTTTGTTTACTGCAGTTTTTCTTTTGTTTTTATGTTTAAATACATTCTATTTTGTAAAATAAATAAATAAATTGACATTAATTTAATTTTAATATCAACAGGAGGAAATTAAAAAATAGTATATAAGTAAGTAATATTAGTACATTAAAGTATTAGATATGTCTACAGAAAAAAAAAACTAATAAAATATTTAGTGTAGGTAAGATATATAAAAGATAAATTTAACAAAAAGAAAGAAAAAGATAATTGAATGTAAAACGAAAAATGTGAATTTTATGTCCAAACCAAAATGTGTAGGATGCTAATCTAGACATGAACTTGAGAACTTGTGTATGTTATTAGACACAATATATATATATACTAAATATTTTTTAATTTAACCTCCAACTAGCAGTTGTATGCGCGTGCTTGAGCAGGAAAAGTCTTGGCATAGGTGCATGTACATATCTGGAGAAATATAATTGTATATTGATAAGAAAAATATTTGTGTTCTCCTAGCTAAAATCGACTACTTGATTTTATTTTATATTAGTTTAACATTATATAAATAGAAATGATGAGTTTTAAATAATTTTAAAGTACGTATTAGTAATATTTCATCAATATAAAAATCATTACATGTAGATATCCATAAATAATCTCATGTCCAATTTAATTATCCGTCACTATTATACGCGTGAACACAACGAGGTGATGAGAAATATTTATATGTCCTAAAAGCTAAGTATAAGTATATATATATATATATATATATATAAACATTTACACTTATTCCTTTTTTATTAAATAATTTTTTTTTGACATTATAAACAAAAATGAAAGTTAAATCTAGACAAACATTAATTAATTGAAGTTAATTTTTTCCCTTCAATAGTTTACTTAACTACATAAATTAGTACACGCCCACAAACATTAATTATTATCCGAAATGTTTGATAACCAAAGAATCATTATATGATTTTTCTATATATTTAACGAATAATACTAAGGAACGAATTTTTTTGAATCGATCATTTAATATTTTTAAAATTATTTTAATTTCTTAAATTTTATATCTTAAATCATAAATTTTAAATTATATAAATATAAATTTTAAAATTAACTAAAAGTTGACTCACTATATTTTTCGTTTTTAATTTCTTCATTTTTAGTATAAGAAGTTTGTTAGATTTAAAAAAAAAAAAAAACCTCAAGTTTGTAAGACATGATTAAAACTAATAATAAAGATAATTTAGTTTATGAATGATGGTCATGGCGACAAGAAGGTTCATCTACCAAGTGTTATTATATAAACCACCTCTCATATCTCTCAAATCTCACTAAACCATTTCTCATATCTCAAATCTCAGTAACATAGAATCTTTCACCAAATTCATACACACATACACAATTTTAATTTCCATGGCAAATCATCATAAGAGAACGCTAAAGTTTGACATTAAACAAATTGTTTATGTGAAACCATCAAAACCCACACCAAATGGCAACATTTCACTCTCTGCACTTGATAATAGAGCTGATAACAATGGCCTATGCCATATTGTTCAAATATATCAATCCCCGAAAAATGACCAAAATGACCCTGCCCTTATGATCAAAGAAGCACTCTCAAAGGCTTTGTTTTATTACTACCCTTTGGCGGGTAGAATAGTAAAACATGCTGATGGGAAACTTAGAGTTAATTGCAATGCAAATGGAGTTCCCTTTGTAGAAGCCATTGCTAATTGCAACCTTTCTTCTCTCCACTACCTTGATGGTAGTAACACAGAGATTGCAAAACACTTGGTACTTGATCTTCCTTCTGAAGATGAACATGGTTTCCAATTATACCCTTTGTTGATCAAGGTAACCAAGTTTCTATGTGGGGGTTTCACAATTGGCTTAGGAACCTCACATGCTATAATTGATGGCAGTGGAAAATCTCAATTCTTGCAAGCCATAGCCGAATTTGCAAGTGGAAAAACCGAGCCATCGGTGAAGCCTGCATGGGAGAGAGAAAAGCTTGTTGGTTCAATTACCAAAATGCCCTTGGAGATTCCTATGGATGAGTCCTCTGCCGCAGTCTCACCTTATTTGCCCACCAAAAAACTTGTTCATGCATGCTTTAAAGTTGACAATGAGAGCATAAAAAGGCTCAAGATGAGTTTGATGAAGGAAATTATTAGTGAACAAAACAATAACATGGAAGAAAGCTTCACAAGTTTTGAGTCTCTTGCTTCCTATGTTTGGAGGGCAAGAACAAGAGCTTTGAAATTGAACAGTGATGGTAAAGTTATGTTGACTATCATAGTAGGGATAAGAAAGGACCTTCTTGATCCTCCTTTGCCTAAAGGGTATTATGGGAATATTGCTGTGGATGCAAACATTGTGTTGACTGCTAGAGAAGTCAACGAAAGACCACTCTCCCATGTAGCGAGGGTCATCAAAGAAACTAAGAAGGTTGCTCAGACAAAGGAGTACGTGAAGAGAATGATCGACACGTCGGCGACGGCGGCCGACGACGATTTCGATTATGATGGAAGGGGTGCGTGCATGGTTTTGACAGACTGGAAACATTTGGGTTTTTCAAAGAACATGGATTTAGGATGGACACAACCGGTGAATTTTGTTCCTGCCCCATGTGGTTTGTTTGATAAATTGCATTTGTGTATTTTCTCATCTCCGAGTAGCTTGGATCCTTCAATGGATGGAGGTGCTAGGATCTTTGTGTCACTCCCCAATGCAGCCATGCCCAAGTTTAGGAACGAGATCGAAGCTCTTATTACGAAACCATAGGAGATTAGATGTATTTCAATTCATGTTCTAATTGTGTTGTGTCTGTAGAGGGCAATATAGTAATTTCATGTTTGTTTCTATTTTATAAGTCAATGGAATAAGATTTGATTGTGTTTATTACTATATATACCCATTTCAACGAAGGGAAATTCAACTTTATCCTAGTTTGTTGTAAAGAAGACATGGAGCGAAAGATTTTAGTTATGCTTTTTACAATTCTTTATCGTTCTTATATTTTTCATGGGTTTCTAAATTTCTCATTATGTGCTAAGAACAATATAATTCCAAAGGTTTGACTTTGTAATATTTTTTCCAATCGATATTTGATATTTCTGTTTTTTTAATTTTACAATAATAAAAATGTTAGAGTTATATTATGTCATGTATCTGTTGAGTCTGTAGCGAAATTTTGACTTCTAATATAGATAGAAAGTAATATAAAATTGAACATTACTCACAATAATACACTCGTTATATAGTTATTAAAGAGAAAAAAAAGAAAATGAATAATTGCTATGGATGTGAATTCCTTTTGTTTTAATTGAATTGAATACATTTTGATTTCACTCATTTATATAATTTTTTAACTTCTATAAATAACAAGAGAACATACTATAAAATAATTTTATATAAAAGCTCCTTACCTATCCATTATTTTCTCTCTTCCATCCTTTGTCTACCTCCCTTTATTTTCTCTATGTCTTTCTTTTATTCTCATAATTCTCCACCTCATTCACAATTTGAAATCTACTCAAATTTTGGACGATCAAAGTGTGGTATTCATATCCAGTTGCATCATTTTTACAATGATTGCCTACATACCCTTGTTCAGGATCAAACCAATCGTAATTCCTCTATTTCTCTATGTAATGCCTAACACGAAGCAATATTGAGCAATTCCAAACAGTGTTGGAACTTGCTTCCTGACACTATTTTAGTCAACATATCAGCAGGGTTTTCATCTGTGTATACTTTTATAAGAGAAATGTTACCTTTCTCTATAAAATCGCGCACAAAGTGATATCTTACATCAATATGCTTGGTACGAGCATGATGACCTTGATTTTTAGCCAAATGAATTGCATTTTGACTATCATAACTCAGATTCACGCAATCTTGCTTTAACCCCAAATCATCTAGAAGACCCCTTAGCCACAATGCTTCTTTCACCCTTCTGCTACTGCCATGTACTCAGCCTCTGTAGTAGATAGTGCCACTGTAACTTGTAACATCGATCGCCAACTAACTGGAGCACCTTGTATTTTATATACATAACCAGTCATAGAACGTCTTCTATCTAGATCACCAGCATAATCAGAATCAACAAAGTCACTAATTTGACATGATTTTCCACTAAAGCATAAACCTGTATCAATGATGCCCTTCAAGTATCTTAATATCCACTTGACTGCTTCCCAATGTGCCTTACCCGGGTTTGCCATGAACCTGCTAACAACATTGATTGCCTGTGAAATATCTGGGCGTGTACACACCATAGCATACATTAGGCTACCGATTGCACTAGCATAAGGTACATTTTTCATGTAAGCCTTATCATCTGCTGTTGTGGGAGATTGTTTACTAGAGAGCCTAAAATGTGGAGTCAACGGCGTTACCACTGATTTAGCATTTTTCAATTCAAACCTTTTAATGACGCGCTCAATGTATCCTCTTTGGCTCAAGAACAATTTTTGACTTGATCTCTCTCTTTTAATTTTTATGCCTAATATTTTTCGTGCAGCACCCAAGTCTTTTGTTTCAAATTCTTTACCAAGTTGAACCTTTAACATATCTATCTTTACCTTACTCTTAGAGGCAATAAGTATGTCATCCACATACAATAGAAGATAGATATAATCACCTCCAGGAAGCTTACGAATGTATACACAACAATCATAATTACTTCTGGAAAAACTTTATTTTAACATAAAGGAGTCAAATCGCTTATACCATTGCCGAGGAGATTGTTTCAATCCATATAGCGATTTCCTTAAGCGACATACCGGACTTTCTTTATCCTTAACCTTGAAACCCTCAGGTTGATACATGTAGATTTCTTCCTCTAAGTCACCGTGCAAGAATACAGTCTTCACGTCTTGTTGTTCCAACTCAAGATCACGATGAGCGACAAGACTTAAAAGCACCCGTATGGAAGTGTGTTTCACCACAGGAGAAAAATTGTAATCAACACCTTCTTTCTATGCAAATCCCTTTGCTACTAACCTAGCTTTGAATCTTGTACCATCTGACTTAGTAGGATCTTCTTTTCTTTTATACACCCACTTACAACTAATTGCGGTCTTTTTCATGGACAATGGTACCACATCCCATGTCTTGTTCTTATGAAGATATTGCATCTCTTTCTCTATAGCGACAAACCAACTCTCTCTATCTTTGTCTTTGATAGCATGTTTGAAGGTGACCGGTTCATCATCTTCCACTGAGAGTGCATAATCTACCAAGTTTATCTGCCCATAATGTCTCAAAAGCTTGTTTGACCCGAACTTCTAAACAAATTTATAATTCCTCTTTGGCCTAGTAGATGCCAAAGAATCCTGCTACTGCTGTTGTAATGTATGTGCATTTTCTCGCTGAATTTTCTCATGATCAAGTTCATCCTCTGCGTCATCTCGAGTAGCATTAGGATGCTCTACCTGAACATTACTAGAGTCTATTTGTTGGTATTTAGACTCTATCTCCACCACTTGAGTATTTGAAGTTTTTCCAACATCACCATATTTTTAGACAAAGCTACCATAGATCGTTCATCAAAGGTAACATCCCTGCTAATTACAAACTTAGAATCATTTACACTCCAAAGGAGATAGCCTTGAACCCCTCTTGGATACCCCAAAAAGATTACCTTCTTAGCTCTATCATCAAGCTTATTATCTTTGACATGATAATAGGCTGTGCATCCAAAGACTCTGAGTTTCTCGTAATCTGTATGTTCCCCTGACCACACCTTATAAGGTGATGTGTTTCCATCTAGAGAAGAGTGTGGGGATCGATTCACTATGTAGCAAGCTGTAGTAACCAATTCTGCCCACCATTCTCTACCTAACCCAGAATTAGAGTGCATACACCTTACCTTCTCAAGTAGCGTATGATTCAGTCGTTCGGTGACTCCATTCTGTTGTGGTATTTCTCTAACTATCTAGTGTCTTGCAATGCTTTCTCGGTCACAAAACTCCTTGAAAGCCCCATCCGTGTACTCTGTGCCATTATTAGATCGTAGAGTTTTCAGCTTCCTACCTGTTCAGTTTTCAACCATTGCTCTCCACTGCTTAAAAGTATCGAATACCTCATTCTTATGTTTGAAGAAGTAAATCCAAACATACCTGGAATAATCATCAACAAAAGTAACAAAATACCTGGAACCACCCTTGGAAGTAACTTTCGCCGGGCCCCAAACATCAGTATGCACGTAGTCTAACAACCCTTTGCTTTTATACTTGCTTGTAGAAAATTTCACCCTATGTGCCTTTCCATACACACAATACTCACGAAATTCTATTTTTGGTTTCTTCATATTCTTCAGCAAACCTTGTCCACAAAGCAATGATAGACCTTTCTCTGACATATGTCCAAGCCGCATGTGCCATATTCTTGTGCAATTTGTTTGATCTCTACTTCCACCGATTCCAACTGCTAACTCACCTGTGACCGTTGTCCCTAAAAGAGAATAAAGATTACCGTGACAAACTCCCTTCATCACTACCAAAGAACTACGAACAACTTTTAGTACCCCATTTTTCGCAACTATTTTGCAGCCATTTTTCTCCAACAAACCTATGGAGATAAGATTTTTCTGCAAGTCTGGAATATGCCTCACATCCTTTAATGTTCTTATTCCTCCATCATGCATCTTGATTGTTATAGTCCCCAACCCCACAATTTTACAAGCATGATCATTGCCCATTAAAACTGTGCCATCATTTATGCTTTCATAGGTAGTAAATCACTTTCTATTTGGACACATATGGTGAGAGGCTCCTGAATCAAGAATCCACTTACCGGAGATTTCATAAGATTGTTCTGTTACAGAGTAACAATCCTCCTCATCATTTGAGACGTAGCTTGCTTCTTGTTTTTCTTTTGGGTTGTCGTTGTTTTGTTTCTTGAAAGTTATCTTCTTATTTGGATAATTTGCTTTGAAATGTCAAGCCTCACCATATTTAAAGTATGTTCTCTCCGCGTGAGGTCTAGATTTTGGCCTAGACTTTCCACGATTATTACCTTTTTCTCTTTCATTAGTCCTTCCTCTAGCCGTGAACAATTCTTGTGCTTGATCATTATACTCTCTTCCATTTGAAGATGACATTACACTTGTAGCAACCTTACGTATATCATTCGCTAAAAGTGACGCCCTCGTCTCATCCATTGTCAGAGTGTCACCCACCAGCATCAATGTCTGCACTTGATTTTCATAGGACTTCGGTAATGAAAATAGCAATATGAGTGTCTGGCCTTCATCATCAACCTTCACATCTATATCCTTTAAGTTTAATATGATCCTATCAAACTTATTGATATATTCTCGGATTGAGGTGCCTTCCTCCATCTTGCATGTATACAATTTGGATTTTAAGTAGATCCTGTTAGTGTCATGAAGTTACTCTCTAACTTTGTCCAGACGCCTGCTGCAGTTGTTTCTTCATTCACCAAGAAAGTAGCATCCCTCTCAAGGCATAAGATTATTGCAGCCCGTGCCTCAAGATCTAATTCTTCCCAATTCTCATCTTTCATTCCTTCTGGCTTTTTCTCTTTTTCTACTAGTGCCTTGTGTAACTTTTGTGATATAAGTAAATTTTTCATCTGCATCCTTCAATAGGAAAAATCATTTTTTCCATTGAACTTCTCGATTTCATATTTGCCTACTTTGACATTACTACTAGTAGAAGCCATTATATTCAAAATTGAATAATATAACGTTGGCTCTTGATACCAATTGTTGAGACAGCAGCAGAATTTTGACTTCTAATAAATAGAAAGTAATATAAAATTGAACATTGCTCATAATAATACACTCGCTATATAATTATTAAAGAGAAAAAAATAAAAAATTACTATGGATGTGAATTCCTTTTGTTTTAATTGAATTGAATACATTTTGATTTCACTCATTTATATAGTTTTCTAACTTCTATAAATAACAAGAGAGCATACTATAAAATAGTTTCCTATAAAAGTTCCTTAACTATCCACCATTTTCTCTCTTCCATCTTTTGTCTGCCTCTCTTTGTTTTCTCTC